>NC_058131.1:258760271-258771587 GCF_016433145.1 Gracilinanus agilis
TTTCCTTCCTTCCTTCTGTTGTTCCTTCCTTCCTTTCTTTCTTTCTTCCTTCCTTCTTTCCTTCCTTCCTTCTTTCTTTCCTTCCTTCCTTCTTTCCATGCTTTCTTCTGTCCTTCCTTCTTCCTTTTTTAATAGTTCCAGAGACAGATTCCTTAAGCTTCCATAGTTTCCGGTTTCAAAATTTTATCATGTCCATAACCAAGCAATTCTTTTTAATACCCAGCCAAATTTATTCTGCCTTCATTTAAACTATTTCCTCTATAAAATTTTATTTTTAAAAATGTATTTATAATATTTTCCCATGGTTACATAATTCATGTTCTTTCCTTACTCTTCCCCTCTTCCTCCCCACCTCCTGGAGTTGATGAGCAATTCTACTGGGTTATACATGTATCATTGTTCAAGACCTATTTCCATATTATTTATATTTCTGATAGAGTGATCATTTATAGCCAAGTGATCATTTACAGTCAACATCCCCAATCACATACTTCTGAACTACATGATCAATCATATGTTTTTCTAATGATTTTCTACCCTCACAGTTCTTTCTCTGGAGTTGGATGGCATTCTGTCTCATAAGTTCCTTTGGATTGTCCTGGATTATTGCATTGCTGCCAGTAGAAAAGTCCATTACATTTGATTGTACCACAATTTTTCAGTGTCTGTGTACAATGTTGTCCTGTTTCTAAGGAAAGGTTTTTTTTTATTCCAATATTTTTAATGTTTTCAATAGGAATGGATGTTGTACTTTGTCAAAGGCTTTTTTCTACATCTATTGAGATAATAATGTGATTTCTATTAGATTGGTTATTGATGTGGTTGGTCAATTATGCAGATGTTTTTTCTAATATTAAACCACCCTTGCATTCCTGGTCTAAATCCCACCTGGTCATAGTAAATAATCCTTGTGATAACTTGCTGTAGCTTTTTAACTAGTATTTTATTTAATTTTCTTGCATTTATGTTCATTAAGGAAATTGTTCTATGGTTTTCTTCCTGTTTTAGGTCTTCCTATTTTGAGAATTGGTACCATATTTGTATCATAAAAAGAATTTGGTAAGACTCCTTTTTTGCCTATTTTGTCAAATAGTTTGTAGAGTATTGAGATTGATTTTTAAATGTTTGATTATTTACTTATGAATCAAACTGGCCCTGGTGATTTTTTTAGGGAGTTCCTTGATGGCTCCTTCAAATTCTTTTTCTGATATGAAATTATTAAAGTATTTTATTTCCTCTTCTGTTAATCTAAGCAATTTACATTTTTGTAAATATTCATCTATTTACCCAGATTGCCATATTTATTGTCATATAATTGGGTGAAATAGCTCTTAATAATTGCCTTAATTTCCTTTCTTTGGAGCTGAGATCACCATTTTCATTTATGATCCTGTTAATCTCTTCTTTCTTTTTAAAATTAGATTAAACAATACTTTATCTATTTTATTTGTTTTTTTCTTTTTTTTAATAATTGTTTATTTTTAGAAAAATTTTCCATGGTTACATAACCCATGTTTTTACTTTCCCCTTCAACCCCTCAACCCTACCACCCCCCCTCCTCTGTAGCTAATTCGAATTTGCACTGGTTTTATTATGTGTGGTCAGTCAAGACTTATTTACACATTATTGATAGTTACATGGGTGTGGTCTTTTCAGGTCTACATTCCCAATCATGTCCTCATCAACCCAGGTGTCCAAGCAGTTGTTTTTCTTCTGTGTTTCTACTCCTGTAGTACTTCCTCTGAATGTGGGTAGTGTTCCTTTCCATAAGTCCCTCAGAATTGTCCTGGATCATTGCATTACTGCTAGTACAGAAATCTATTACATTTGATTTTACCACAGTATATCAGTCTCTGCGTAAAATGTTCTTCTGGCTCTGCTCCTTTCCCTCTGCATCATTTCCTGGAGGTCTTTCCAGTTCATATGGAATTCCTCCAGTTTATTATTCCTTTTAGCACAATAGTATTCCATCACCAACATATAACACAATTTCTTCAGCCATTCCCCAATTGAAGGGCATACCCTTGCTTTCCAGTTTTTTGCCACCACAAAGAGAGCAGCTATAAATATTTTTGTACAAGTCTGTTTATCTATGATCTCTATGGGGTACAATCCCAGCAATGGTATGGCTGGATCAAAGGGCAGGCATTCTTTTATCTCTCTTTGGGCATAGTTCCAAAATGCCGTCCAGAATGGTTGGATCAGGTCATAACTCCACCAGCAGTGCATTAATGTCCCAATTTTGCCTCACCCCTTCCAACATTCATTACTCTCCCCTTCTTTCATTTTAGCCAATCTTCTAGGTGTGAGATGGTACCTCAGAGTTGTTTTGATTTGCATTTCTTTAATTATTAGAGATTTAGAACACTTTCTCATGTGCTTATTGATACTTTTTATTTCTTTATCTGAAAACTGCTTATTCATGTCCCTTGCCCATTTATTAATTGGGGAATGGCTTGATTTTTATACAATTGATTTAGCTCCTTGTATATTTGAGTAATTAGACCTCTGTCAGAATTTTTTGTTATAAACATTTTTTCCCAGTTTGTTGTTTCCCTTCTGATTTTGGTTGCATTGTTTTTCTTTGTACAAAAACTTTTTGATTTAATATAAATGAAATGATTTATTTTACATTTTATATTTTTCTCTAACTCTTGTTTGGTTTTAAAATCTTTCCTTTCCCAGAGATCTGACAAATATACTATTCTGTGTTCACCTAATTTACTTACAATTTCCTTCTTTATATTTAAGTCTTTCACCCATTCTGAATTAATCTTGGTGTATGGTGTGAGATGTTCATCTAAACCTAATCTCTCCCATACTATTTTCCCATTTTCCCAGCAGTTTTTGTCAAATAGTGGATTTTTGTCCCCAAAGTTGGCCTCTTTGGGTTTATCATACACTGTCTTGCTGATGTCACTTACTCCAAGTTTATTCCACTGATACTCCCTTCTAACTCTTAGCCAGTACCATATTGTTTTTTGTTGTTGTTTTTTTTTTTTTTTGTTAATTTAAAATTTTCTCTAACTCTTGCTTGGTTTTAAAGTCTTTCCTTTCCTAGAGATATGACAAGTATACTATTCTGTGTTCCCTTAACTTATTTATTGTTTCCCTCTTTATATTCAAGTCGTTCACCCATTCTGAATTTATCTTGGTGTAGGGTGTGAGATGTTGATCTAAACCTAATCTCTCCCATATTGTTTTCCAAATTTCCCAGCAGTTTTTGTCAAATAGTGGATTCATGTCCCAAAAGTTGGGCTCTTTGGGTTTATCATACACTGTCTTTTTGATGTCATTTACCCCAAGTCTATTCCACTATCCTCCTCTCTGTCTCTTAGCCAGTATCATTGTTTTGATGACTGCTGCTTTATAGTATAGTTTAATATCTGGTACTGCTAGGCCCCCTTCCTTCACATTTTTTTTTCATTATTTCCCTTGATATTCTTGATCTTTTGTTATTCCAAATGAAATTTGTTATAGTTTTTTCTAATTCAGTAAAGAAGTTTTTTGGTAGTTTGATAGGTATGGTGCTAAATAGGTAAATTAACTTGGGTAGAATGGTCATTTTTATTATGTTAGCTAGTCCTACCCATGAGCAGTCAATGCCTTTCCAATTGTTAAGATCCAGTTTTATTTGTTTGGAAAGTGTTTTGCAGCTGTTTTCATATAATTGCTGTGTTTGTTTTGGTAGATAGATTCCTAAGTATTTTATATTGTCTAGGGTGATTTTAAATGGTGTTTCTCTTTCTTGTTTTAGCTCATGTATTTCCCTTTTCAAATTGTCTTCAGCCTCTCTTGATTGTTTTTTGAGTTCCTGAAGTTCTTGACTTAATTGAGTTTTAAATTCTTGAGTTAATTGAATTTTGACATCTTCCAAAGCCTGTTTCCAGTTTGCTGGAACTACTTCCTCTTTTATTTCTGTTTCATTTGCTCCCTTTTCACTTCCTTGAAAGAAGCTGTCAATTGTCATTTCTTTTCTCTTTTTCTGTTGCTTACTCATGTTTTTTCCCTTCCTTGTTCTGCTAGTTTGAGCAGATGTATTTAATGATCTTTGATGAAAGATCTTTCCCCCAGGGGCAAAGGTTTGTAGTTACTTTCTGTGCCCTTGGAAGACTTTTGTCTGTCCAATTGTTGGGTTTAATCCTGTATTGATTGGATTAATCTGCCCTGAGGCTAAAACCTCAAAACCTTGAGGGGAGGGAAAAACAAACAAACAAACAAAACAACCCAAAAAAGGTGGGGTGACAAGAAGGAGCATTTTCTCTGAACTGAGCTCTCCAGCAGTGGGGTCCCCCTCTGCTATCCACTGTGTTCTTTCTGTTTTTTTCCTCTTTAAGCCCTGCATTCTTTATCTCAGTATGAGGAAGCCAAGCTGTCTGTGCTCTGGGGTTTGGCTCTCTCTAAGCCACCATCTTCTGGGTGTTTTTGCTGTATTTCTCTGGTTTTCTCCTCCAGTCACCTCTCCAGTGCCTGTGTTTGACTCCCTGAGTCCTATGTCAGCAAGGCCCTCTCTCCTGACCAGTGTACCCACTGGCCCTGAGATTTCCCTGCAGCTGGAGACTCTGCACAGCATGTGCGGGAGGAGTCCTGGGATCCTGGGATTCCCCTTCTATGCCCTCAGTCCTGATAGTTTAAGTGTCAAAGCCTTTTTCTTGGAGTACCTCTTTAGTTGTGCTGCAGTAGGGTTCCCCCTGCTCTGTCCTGTTATTAGATTTGGTCCTCTTTCTTCTAGAAGCACATTGTTTTCTATCTTGGTGCGTAAGGGTGCGGAGGTTTTAAGATTTGTTCTGTCTAAGCCGCCATCTTCTTTTTTTTTCAAAATACTAGCTCCTACTCTCATGTATTAATTAAATAGGTTTTTTTTTTGCTTTTAATTTTATTAATTTCTCCTTTGATTTTTAGGATTTCCAATTTGGTCTTTATCTTAATGCTTTTAATTTCTTTTTCTTTCCTAGTGTTTTTAGTTGCATGACCATTTCATTAATTTCTTCTTTCTCTTTTTTACTAATATAGGCACTCAAGGTTATAAATTTTTCCCTGAGTCCCACTTTTGCTGTATCCCATAAATTTTGATATGTTATTTGCTCATTGTTATTCTCTTCAATAAAATCTGTAATCATTTCTATGATTTGTTCTTTAACCCACCAATTTTGGAGAATTGGATTATTTAATTTCCAATTAATTTTTAATTTACCTCTCCATGTAACCTAATTAAAATGTTTATCGCCTTTTGATCCAAAAATTTTTCAATGTTTTTATGGCTTTGTGATTATGCCCTATCTTCTGAAAAGAAAGTGGTATTCCTTTTTATCCCAATTTACTTTTCTCCATATATCTATTAACTCTATTTTTTTGTTTTGTTTTGTTTTGTTTTTTTTAACCCTTAACTTCTGTGTATTGGCTCCTTGGTGGAAGAGTGGTAAGGGTGGGCAATGGGGGTCAAGTGACTTGCCCAGGGTCACACAGCTGGGAAGTGTCTGAGGCCGGATTTGAACCTAGTACTTCCCTTTGTCTCTAGGTCTGACTCTCAATCCACTGAGCTATCCAGCTGCTCCCTATTAACTCTATTTTTTAAAAGATTTCATTCACATCTCTTATTTCTTTCTTATTTATTTTTTTGTTTGACTTATCTAGATGTGATAGAAAAAGGTTGAGGTCTCCCACTAGTATGATTTCACTCTATTAATCTTCAATAGTTTCACCTTTAAAAATCTGGATTCTATACCATTTGATGCATACATGTTGGATACTGGCATGTCTGCATTGTCTATACTGACTTTTATCTGGATGCAATTACCTTCCTTATCTCTTTTAATTAGATCCATTTTTACTTTGGCTTTGTCAGATATCATGTTGACTCCTGCCTTCTTTCTTCATTTGATGTCCAATAAATTCTGCTGCAGTCTCTTACCTTAGCGCTGTGTGTGTCTACCTACCTCTTGTGTGTTTCTTGTAGGCAACATATGGTAGGATTTTGGTTTTTAATCCACTCTGCTATTTACTTGTTTTATGGGTGAGTTTATCCCATTCACAATTAGAGTTATGATTACCATCTGTGTATTTCCCCAGCATTTTGATTTCCTCCTTTAATCCTGCCCTTTCTTCTTTCTCTATTTCTCGCCAAACCAGTGTTTTGCTTTTAATCAGTCTCCTTTATCCCCACTCTTATTTTATTACCAATGCCTGGCATAGCCCTCCAGAGTAAGTCTGATCCTGAGAACTTGGAGATTTCCCTGGCCCTCACTCTTTTCTGGCATGTTGAGTGGTGTGGGAGTGGGGTGGTAAGCTTGTGCTTTAACTTGGCAATTTTTCCCCCTTATAGCATGGAAATCCCCACTTACTACCAACCTTTCATGCTGTATTCAGAGGTAGAGCCCCTTTACTTGTCCAGTTTTGATTTCTGTCCTTTTTAGATGCTTTGTTGTAATTGGTTGGAAGGAGATTCAGAAGACTCCTGCTGCTACACCACCATCTTGACCCTACCTTCTAAAAATATATTTTAATCACAATATATTGGATAAAACTAGGATAGGCCTTATAGGTCATCTTATCAAACCCTTTCATATTACAGATGTGTGTAACTGAGTCTTACAGTGATGCAGTAACTTGCTTAAAATCTCATAATCAATTTAAAGCAAATTTCTGACTTTTAGAAAGCAGGGGCTCTTATTCCAAGGTCAGTACATTTTCTTTCACGTAACATGGAATACTTCAGTCTTTTTATCTTGCTTAAAATAAAAGGACTTTATATTCTACTCTATATATGTATAGTATCAATTATAAATGTTTTACATATTTTAAGAGCTTCTCATTTAAAATACTGATTAGTCAAATTAACAACTCGAATAATTGAAGAACAGTATGGTTAAATAGTTGTGAATTTAATTTTATTTTCTGTAAGCACTAGATGTAAGCTTTCTTAAATGTAAGCATTAACTAAAAGTGTTAATTTTGGAGTAGTAAAAAGAAATTACTGAACTCAATCTTGGTGAACCATTCATTTTAATTGCTATCATATGATTAATCTCAAAGCATCTTTTAGCCATGTCTACTGATTTTAAAAGTCAGTTTAATACAACTAGTCAGCTAAGTAGAAATAACAGTTTTGGGCTCCCCCTTAATATCTCCATGGATAGTGAAGTGATGAAAAGGATAGAATCCCAGTTCTGGGGTCAGGAATTCCTGAGTTCAGATATGGTCTCAGATACTATTTTTGTGATCCTGGGCAAGCTATTTAGCACTGTTTACATCAGTTTTCTTATGTATGAAATTAACTGGAAAAGAAAATGGCAAACCACTTACGTATCTTTGCCAAGAAAACCCCAAATGGAGTCATGAAGTGTTGAATGTGACTGTAACAACTGACCAACCACAACAATAATGACTACCTCTATTCTGGAAATAAATGTTTATTTTCTCCTACTCCTGGCTAAAGCTGTTGTCTTAATTGTGTCTTGGGGATGTCTGAGTCTATAAACCTAAACACTCCAACATGAAATTTAGATATGAAATTTTTAGATGACAATTCTCTGTTTCTAAGATTCTGATATCTGACTTCTAAACTTGAGAGAGCAAAGAATTATTTTAAAGATGGTGTTTCTATACAATGACAGAAAAGGGGAAAAATTGTTTCCACAACACTATTCAGCTACAACAACCAAGTCATTACATGAAGGCATTCAGTCCCTAACACATCCATTTTCACATGTTCAGCTTGCAAAATGGAGTTCTGACACCTCACTAAGCCCTACCCCACAGTAAGCATTCTTTTCACTTTGTATTTGTAAGAAAATTCAAAGTAAGAAATAATACTTTTCTTATTCTCCTTGTCTCACTGAAAAATAAAGTTCTCCTCTCCAAGGCCATTCTTTTTCCTCCCCTCTCCCAACTTTCAAAATGTTTTCCCCAAACTTTTCCTCTCTCTGCACTTTTTCTCCATAGTCTAACCTTTTAAATTTATGAATTAACCTTGGGATATATGTTTAACATAAAGCTAAGATAAACTCAGTATAAAATGGCCACTTTTAGAATGATGTTATTATAGAATCTTCTACTTTAAGGATTTTTCCATTTTTAGATAAATTGAACTATTTGAAGAAACCTAAAATTATGACTCTGCTATTCCATAAAACTATTTAATCCTGTTCCTACCAGGCTGACCTGTAAAGATAGTATCCTACCTACACCTTAAATTTCTTCAATTCTTGTTTAATTCTTCTAACTTTCTTCTTATTTGCAACACAGAATTTATAGTCTGTGTTTTATAGCTTTTCAGATAGTGCACTTGTGGAATTTCCAAATGCTATGGCAACCAAGAGAAGAGCCCTGGTTGCATTCCATTTTTTTCTACCATTGTGATTTTTTTCATATATGATACATATAGGCCCATGTTAATTGACCCAAGTGGTCAATTGAATAATTAAAAGAAGGAAAGCACTGGAATTAGAAGGATTGGGGAATGTTTCACATAGAAGGTAGGATTTTATTTGGAGTTTAAAGGAAGCCAAGGAGGTCAATAGTTAGAGCAGAACAGGGAAAGTTTTCCAGGATGAGAGATAGCCAGAAAAAACAAAAACATGTCCAAAGCTGAGAAATAGGTCTTATTCAATGAATAGCCAGATACAGTGTTATTGGAATATATTTTGAGAGATAAGTTTTGAGAAGACTGGAAAGGTGGGATGGGGGGTGGATTAGGTTATGAAGGATTTTAAATGCCAGAGAGTATTGTATTTGTTTCTTGTGGCAATAGGAAGTCATTAGAGTTTGCATTCATATGTAGGAGTGGAGGAAGTAATATAATCAGACCTGCATTTTTTGGAAAATCACCTTAGTGTCTGACTGGAAATGAATTGGAATGGGGAAAGAATTGAGGAAAGCAAACTCACCAGCAGATTGTTTCATTATACAAGATATGAGGAGATGAGGTCCTTTATTAGCATTGTGGCAGTGTTAGAGGAAAGAAAAGGGCATATTGGAGAGATGTGGAAAGAAATCAACATACAAATCTTTATTGTTTCTTTTCTTAATTTCTTCCTCACCTTTTTCCTTTCTTTCTTTCTCACCTTTCTTTTTCTTTCTTTCTTTTTCTTTCTTTCTTTCTTTCTTTCTTTCTTTCTTTCTTTCTTTCTTTCTTTCTTTCTTTCTTTCTTTCTTTCTTTNCTTTCTTTCTCTCTCTCTTTCTTTCTTTCTTTCTTTCTTTCTTTCTTTCTTTCTTTCTTTCTTTCTTTCTTTCTTTCTTTCTTTCTTTCTCTTCCTGAAATAGTAGTACCATAGAACTTCAAAATTTTAACTACATTTTGTACATGAATAGGAATCCCTACTCTAACATCCTTAAAAATCCTTAACCTTTCTCAGTTTAATGTCTTTAAGTGAAGGGAAGTTGAGAGATGATCCATTCCAGTTTTTAGACAAGTATAATTTTAATTTTTTTTCCTTTCTAAGAAACAGAAATGTGTCTTTCTCTAACCTGTCCATTTTTGTCCTATATGACTTTGTCTCCTAAAGATAACAAATCTCTTTTCCATTTGATAGTCCTTTGAATAATGAGTACCATAGTCATATATGTTCCACTCCCTCTTGATTTCACAGATATCTTCTCAATATTCACTCAACAAATGTTGCAGACTGCATATCCAAAGCTAGAATGGTTATTAAAGGCCACTATGTTAACTTCCTTCATATACAGTTGAGGAACTAAAGCCCAGGGAATTTAAAGATCCCTCCATGGCTGTGGGTAATAGAAAGTATCAGGGTCAGGACTTGGACCCAGAACCTCTGACACAATGGATAGTGCTTTCTTCTATTGTACTAGATTCTTCATTTCCTTTACTATCCTATTTGTCCTCTTTGGACAAAATCTAGCTTGTCAATAGAGCTGACACATTCCAAAAAGCTTAATTTTCATTCCACCTGGGCTTAATTATTTTCTTTTTTCCTTCAAACAGGAATTGGCCATCAAGAGACCAAGGTTTGGGGCTTGTGTTTTTTGTTTGTTTGTTTGTTTCTTAGGGATTTTTTAGGGATAAGAAACAGGTACCTTTGAGGCACCCTACTGGATTCTCCCTATTGTGGTTCTGACTCATTTTCCTAGCAGTTACGAAGGAAGCCTTCCTAGTTCCAAGAGTGGATAAGGTTCTCTGAACTATGCTGGATTCCCTAGCAGGAAGGTCCATGTTAAACAGCTCTTTCCCATCCATTTGCAGTCACTGACATGGTGAAAGAAATAGATTGTTCACTTACAATTTCAATAAAAGGGCCACCCACTGGCTCTCTGAGTGATGGAAGGTATTCTTATACCAACTGCATATTCAAAGATGAAACCAAATATGCATGGATTAAGTACTTTAGTGAAACAGAAATTACAATTATAACTATTCTTTTAAAAAAGAAGTGAACAGGTGGTGCTTTAAATCTATCCAAGATTAACCCATATTCAATACTTTAAGCACTCAGACAATGTTTATTATAGGCAGCATAATTATGTATTCTTGGAAGGTTGTGTAATGTTGGGTTTTCAAATTAGAATTTGGATCCAACTGCAGTTATCTACATAATGCAGCTTGAATGTCCTTTAAACTTTGAGTCTCTACTTTATTAGACACTAAAAGTAACTTCATTTTTTTTTACTTTTTTTTAACATTTATTAATAATCATTTTTAACATGGTTACATGATTCATGCTCCTACTTTCCCCTTCACCCCCTGGACTCCCCCCACCCATGGCCAATGCACATTTCCACTGGTTTTGTCATGTGTCCTTGATCAAGACCAATTTCCAAATTGTTGGTGGTTGCATTGGTGTGGTAATTTCGAGTCCACATCCCCAATCATGTCCACCCCGACCCATATGTTCAAGCAGTTACTTTTCTTATATGTTTCCTCTCCTGCAGTCCTTCCTCTGAATGTGGGTAGCATCTTTACCATAAATCCCTCAGAGCTGTCCTGAGTCATTGCATTGTTGCTGGTACAGAAGTCCATTACATTCGATTTTACCACAGTATATCAGTCCCTGTGTACAATGTTCTTCTGGCTCTGCTTCTTTCACTCTGCATCAGTTCATGGAGGTCTCTCCAGTTCGCCTGGAACTTGTCCAGTTTGTTATTCCTTTTAGCACAATAGTATTCCATCACCCACATATACCACAGTTTGTTCAGCCATTCCCCAATTGAAGGACATCCCCTCCTTTTCCAGTTTGTTGCCACCACAAAAAGTGCAGCTATAAATATTTTCATACAAGTCTGTTTATCTATGATCTCTTTGGGGTATAAACCCAGCAATGGTATGGCTGGATCAAAGGGCAGGCATTCTTTTATAGCCC
>NC_058131.1:258776581-258793930 GCF_016433145.1 Gracilinanus agilis
CCTTATGAATTCCCTTCCTCTTCTCCCCTCCCTTTTTTTGACCTCCCCACTCCCCTGCTCCCCTTGGTTTATCCCTTCTAACTTTCTCAGAAGGGTTAGATAAGAGTTTTATGTCCCAATGGATAGTATAGCTACTCTTCCCTCTCCGGGTTGATTACACTAAGAGTAAGGTTTGATTATTCCCTCTTAATGCTCTCTTCCTCTCCTTCTTATAATAGTATTTGTCCCCTCTCCCTCCCATGCCCTCTTTGTGTGTAATAGAATATCCTATTTTCTTATTCCCTCAAGTTTCTCTTGGTGTCCCCTGCTATTCAGCCCCTCTTTCCCATCCCCCATGTCATCTTAGATTATTTAGTGTTCCACCCTCACCCTGTGAATTATTCTTCTGATTACTATAATAGTGAATACTATAATAGTGAATGAGTTCACTACAGAGAATTATACATAACGTTTCTCTACATAGGAATACAGATAATTAGATCTCACTGAGGCCCTTAAAAAGGCAAATTTAAAAATCATAAGTTTTCTTTCTTTCCCCTCTGTATCTTATTTACCTTTTCAGGTTTCTCTCAATTTCTGTGGTTGGATATCAAACTTTCCATTTAGCCCTGGTCTTTTCTGTGCAAATACCTGGAATTCTTCAATTTTGTTGAATACCCATACTTTCCCCTGGAAATATATAGTCAATTTTGATGGGTAGTTGATCCGTGGTTGCAGGCCCAGCTCTCTTGCCTTTCTGAATATCGTATTCTAAGCCTTGCGATCTTTTAGCGTGGAGGCTGCCAGATCCTGTGTGATCCTGATTGGTGCTCCTTGATATTTGAATTGTTTCTTTATGTCTTCTTGTAAGATTCTTTCCTTTGCTTGGAAAATCTTGAATGTGGCAATTATATTTCTGGGTGTTGTACTTTCCTGATCAAATGTCGCAGGTGTTCTATGAATCCTTTCAATGTCTATATTGCCCTCTTGTTGTAGAACTTCAGGGCAATTTTGCTGAATTATTTCTGTTAATATGGAGTTCAGGTTTCTATGAATTTCTGATTTTTCTGGAAGACCAATTATTCTCAAATTGTCCTTCTAGACCGGTTTTCTTGGTCTGTCACTCTCTCATTGAGATATTTCATGTTTCCTTCTATTTTTTCAGTCTTTTGACTTTGTTTTATTTGTTCTCATTGTCTTGAGAGATCATTAGCTTCTAGCTGCTCAATTCTAGCCTTTAGGGACTAGTTTTCAGCTATAATCTTTCAGTTTTCGGCTATGATCTTTTGGTTTTCGGCCATAATCTTCTGGTTTTCGGCTATAAGCTTCTGGTATTCCTTTTCAATCTGGTCATTTCTGGTGTTCAATTTGCTTATCAGTTCATTTGGTTTCTGAGCCTCACTTTCCAGTTGCAAGATTCTACCTTTTAAACTGTTATTTTCTTGCCAGATCTCTTCCATTTTCCTCAAAATCTCAGTTTTGAACTCTTCCATAGCTTGTGAGGATTTTTCCTTATTTGAGGAGGGTCCAGATGCTTGTTTGTTCTCCTCCTCTGTTTGCTCGGTTGTCTAGATTTTCTCTGTGTAAAAGTTGTCGACTGTTAAAGACTACTTTTTCTTGTTGTTAATCTTTCTCTTCTGAACTTCCTGAGACTGGGTAGCCATCTTTAGCCCAGCAGCTTCTCAGGTTTATCCTTGAGCTCAGGGTCTGTCCACGGTCAAGCCCCCTGGTGGATCCCCTTGCTTGATCCTCTGCTGGAGGTTTTTTTATAAGTCTCAGGGCACTGCTTCCACAGTCGTACACCCGTCTGCCTCTACCCACGCCTCCTCGGAGCCTGAGCTCTGAGCCCGCCTGAGCTCTGCTCCCACACTCTGTGCTCTAAGACCGCGCTCAGATTTCGGGTGCGTTCTTTGGCTTTTTGGGGTCCCAAATCTTGCTGCTCTCAGGAACAAGCCCCGGAGCTGCCAATGACTCGATGGGTGCCCCAAACTTGCTCTATTTCTTTTTAGCTGGCCTCAGTGCTACAGGTGTTGTATGTGGAGGGGGTGGGGGTGGGGTGTTTGCTCAGCCCGCGATTTAGTGTGAGCTGTTTCACCCCTTTATAGCATGGAAATGCCTCGATTCTATGTACCTTCCATGCTGTGCCCTGTTGTGGGGTTCCTCCGTTCGTCTGGACTTGTTTTTATGTCCCCTTGAGGAGTTTTGTGTGTTTCGGTCAGGAGAGTTTAAGAGCTGCTTCTTACTCTGCCGCCATCTTAACCCGGAACAGTAGTAACTTCATTTTTAATCTAACTAGGATGGCCCCTCAGAATGTAGTTCAAATATTTCTGAAGTGACCAATTAAAACTGGATACCATTACCTCTGCACAAAAAAGTCCTTTAAAAAACAATAATAATGATGACAAAAAGCAGATTTGTTATTGGGCTGGGACAGTAGAAAAGAACAAATGACAGTAGCTACATTTTAATTCTAAGACTTTCTTTTCCCTAGGATTTGGGTTATCAGTAGTGATCAGTGGATTATGAAGGAATTATAACAAGAGTGGACAATTACACTGAAAGATACTTATAGCTTTATATTTTATTTCTCTGAGAAATACAAGAAAATTGACTCTTAGCTCCCCTAATTTCCCTTGAGAAAAATGACCTTTATTGGTGGAACTTGTGTACCATGTCATTTCCTTTTTTCTTTAAAAATTGGTGTTGATATCTTTTGCTTCTGCTTAACTTGCATCTCTAAATATATAGTTTCCCCTTTTCCTATGTGAGAGCCATCCTTAGGATCAAAGAAGAAAGAAAGAAAAAATGGCTGAAAAAAACTAACTAAAATGTCAATGAAATTTGTCATATATAAAGTATTTCAAACCATTTCTCATCTTTGCAAAGAATGGAAGAAAGCATATTTTCTAATCTTATTTTCTAGAAAAAACCTTGGTTGTTTACAGTAATAGGTTCTAACAATAATTATTGTAAGAATTAAAATTAAGGGACTGCCTTTGAATTAATAAAGTTTATTAGGATTACTTAGGTAGGTAAGAAATGAGAAATAGATAGAAAGAGAGAGGTTTAAAGGGTACTTTCCTTATATTTTTTCATTTAGCTGGCTATTCTACAGCCTCCATAAGGGCCCCCAGCAGGCAGGTCCAGTCAACAACTAAAGCAGAAGAGAAGAGGCTTAAATTTGCTCTTGCCTCAGTTTATTAAACCTAATCTCCATCCCTTAACTCTCACATGTGATGTCTCCAGAGCCAACTATGCTTTCTAATTTGCTTGCACTGCCGGGGGGGAGGGGGGAGAGTCCAGCAAGACAGTGCAGGGAAAGGTCGCCCAGTCCCCTTTTCCCAATATTGACTCCATTGTTGCCTTCTTCTGCCTGCCATTCTATCCTAGTGACCTAATCCACCCAATGATCTCCCTCACACAGTCCTTCTTCAGGGCCCCATGCCAGGTACACCTTATTGGAAAGGGTGAAGGGCAAATTTCCTTTTCACATGATAATACATTTTTTAATTTGTTTACTATTTTCCATTTCTCTTGGTGTTGTCTTTATATTATTTTCTTCATTCAGATTAATTTATTCTGCTACAGTTAATAAGTCTTTCAATCCATTGACATTTTTTCATATATATAATTTCTTTTTTTCCACATTGAGGTTATTTACTTTCTTTTATTTTATTTTTTAGAAAAATAATTTTCCATTGTTACATTATTCATATTCTTACTCTACCTTACACCCCTAATCTTCCCCCCAGCCCCCAGTAGCCAATGCAAATTTCCACTGGTTTCTTCATGTGTCATACCAAGACCTATATCCATATTATTGATAATTGCAATAGGGTGGTTGTTTAAAATCTACATCCCAAATCATGTCCGCCTCAAACCATGTGTTCAAGCAGTTGTTTTTCTTCCCACACCTGTACTTCTTCCTCTGAATATGTATAGTATTCTTTTACATAAAGCTCTCAGAATTGACCTGGATCATTGCACTGCTCCTATTACAGCAGTCCATATAATTTCTTGCAATTCAGCGAGGTACTATTAATTCATAGCTACCAATTTACTTAGCCATTCTTTGAGCTACAGTATCTTTTTTTCTGGATCTTTCCTACCACACACACACACACACACACACACACACACACACACAAATTATGCTATGAATATTTGTGTACATATCTCTCTTTGACTTCCTTTCTTATCACTGGAGATTTTGTGTAAAAGGGTTTAGCTGTTTTAATCAGTTTTCTAGAAAATTCCAAATTATTTTCTATAATGAATGAATCAATTCACATTTCCATTTGTAAATACATAGTACCATGAAGTGTCTATCTTTTTATAATCCCTTCAACATTGACTATTTCCATCTTTTGTCATCTTTTTCAGTTTGCTCAATGTGAGTGGAAAACTTAAGATTTTTTGTCTTTTTACTAGTGATTTAGAATAATTTTTCATACTGCTATTAAGAGATTACAAATATTCCTTTGAGAAATAAATTTTCACATCCTTTTGACCTCTTAGTCATTGGCTGCTGAATCTTTGTCTTGTAGGGAAAAAAGCTTATTTTCATGCTCTCAAATATATATATATTGTAAGGTATCACTAATCACTAAGTACATTTGCATCTTTTTCTCCTATTGGGATGTAAACTCCAAGAGTAAAGTCACTCACAAATTTAATATCTCCTTTAGTTCCAAGTTCTGTGTCCTAGATATAATAGGTGCTTTTTTGTACAAGCAAAACAAATGCAACCAAAATTGGAAGGGAAGCAACAAATTGGGAAAAATCTGTTGTAACAAAAACCTCTGACAGAGTTTTAATTTCTCAAATCTATGAGAAGCTAAATCAATTGTACAAAAAAATCAAGCCATTCCCCAATTAATAAATGGCCAAGGGACATTAATATGCAACTTTTAGATAAAGAAATCAAAACTATCAATAAGTACATGAAAAAGTGTTCTAAATCCATATTAATTAAAGAAAGGCAAATGAAAAAAAAACTCTGAGGTCCATCTTCAGACCTAGCAGATTGGCCAATATGACAGCAAAAGAAAGAAAGAAATTTTGGAAGGGATGTGACAAATTTGGGGCACTAATGGATTGCTGGTGAAGTTGTTAATTATTCCAACCATTCTGGAAGACAATTTGGAACTATGCCCAAAGCTTTAAAGGACTGCCTGCTCTTTGATCCAGCCATACCACTGCTGGGTCTGTGACTCAAAGAGATAATAAGGAAAAACACTTGTACAAAGATATTTACAGTTGCACTCTTTGTGGTGGCAAAAATTGGAAATCAAGGGGGTGTCCCTCAATTGGAGAATGGCTGAACAAATTGTGGTATTTGCTGGTGATGGAATATTATTGTGCTGAAGGGAATAATGAACTGGAAAGACTTCCATGAGAGAATTGCTCATTGGCTCTAGGAGGAGAAAAGGAGGAGGGATCAAAAGAACATGAATCATGTAACCATGTAAAAATATTCTTAATTAATTAATTGAATTTAAAAATGTAGTATATGCTTATTAAATATTTAAGGAATTGAATTCCTGCTTACTTTTTAAAAATATTTTAATTTTTTATTTCTTTAGAAAAAAATTTCCATGGTTATATTATTCATGATTTTACTTTCCCCTTCACCCCTGTAATGCAAGGTGGCTAACAGCAACTTTTTGCTTCTATAATTTCTAACGGTCACAAAAAGTCAGTTAAACATCTTAGAATGTTCAGAAAGTCAGTTAGAACTTAAAGCTATAGTGGTGAAGTTCCAATGGACAGGGGCTTTTTCCTTTTAGCTTTCGCTGTGGCTGGAGGCTTTTGCTTTGGCCTTTTGGCTTTGGCCCAATTGCTTTGGCCTTGGTCTATGCTTATTTGGTTTTGGGAAAATTAGGACCTATCTCATTTCTCTGGACCTCTCCCTGATCTACCATCTCCATCCCTCCCCTTCCCTGATTTTCCTTTTGTTTCTGGTTGGAAGGGAGGGCTTGGTGATTGAACATAATGGGTTTTAGTTTCTTTAGATAATTGGAGTATCCTCAAATAAGTTATCCCTAGGTTTGATAAAGACTTTATTTAAAAGGCAGTCAAATCTTCTTGACTGGGAGAGCCGGTCTCTCTCTCTCTCTGTCTAAACCTCTCCGTAACCCATCCCCCACCCTCACCCCTCTCCCTAGCAGCAATTAGAAAATCCTGAACCCCTCTGCCCTTCTGACTGACACTGGTATTAATAAATCCCCTTGTTACCTATTCAAACCCTGTGGTGAGTCATTGTGTTGAAAATTAAGACAAGGGCCAAGAGGAAAGAATCATTTTCCTTTATTTCTTGAGACAACTGGGGTATCCATCTTGACAGGAAGTACCCACCTTCAAGACTTCCTCCAGCCATCAGTTTGACTGGCAGGGAGGGGCCCTCTCGACCCCTCCCTCAAGAGACTTTGAAACTAACAAGAGAAACCCTCCAGCCAAACCTAAACATTTCTTACTGTCCCTAGTTTCCTCCCTGGATCCTCTGTCTCAAGCCTCTGGGAATAAACCTGTTTGAGCTGCCCTCTCCTACATGTCCCATTTCCTTTATCTCCAATATATCTTCCCATACCTTCATTTCCTCCTCCTATCACCTTACAATCCCCTATACCCCCTTTATCCTTCCTCAAACCCACCTACTCAGTTTACTTTACTTTTTGATAACACCCCCCTTAACCCCCTCATAGCCAACACACATTTCCCCTGGTTTTAATATGTCATCAATCAAGAATTATTTACATATCATTGATAGTTGCATTGGTGTGGTCCTTTTGAGTCTACATCCCCAACCAAGTCCACATTAACCCATGTTTTCAAGCAGTTGTTTTTCTTCTGTGTTTCCACTCCTGCAGTACTTCCTCTGTAGTATTCTTTCCCATAGATCAATTAGAATTGTCCTGGTTCATTGCATTGCTGCTAGTACAGAAATCCATTACATTTGGTTTTACCACAGTGTATCAGTCTCTGTGTACAATGTTCTTCTGGCTCTCCTTCTTTCACTCTGCATCAATTCCTGGAGGTCCTTCCAGTTCACATGGAATTCCTCCAGTTTATTATTCCTTTGAGCACAATAGTATTCCATCATCAGCATATACCACAATTTGTTTGACCATTCCCCAATTGAAGAGCATACCCTCATTTTCCAGTTTTTTTGCCACCACAAAAGCACAGCTATAAATATTTTTGTACAAGTTTTTTTATCTATGGGGTACAAACACAGCAATGGTATGACAAATTGCCATCCAGAATGGTTGGATCAGTTCACAACTCCACCAGCAATGCATTAATATCCCAATTTTTGCCACATCCCCTCCAACATTCATTTTTCTCCCCTTCTTTCATTTTAGCCAATCTGCTAGGTGTGCAGTGGTACTTCAGAGTTGTTTTGATTTGCATTTCTCTAATTATTAGAGATTTAGAACACTTTCTTACGTGCTTATTGATAGTTTTCATATCTTTATCTGAAAATTGCCTATTCATGCCCCTTGCCCATTTATCAATTGGGGAATGGCTCGGTTTTTTATACAATTAATTTAACTCCTTAAATATTTGAGTAATTAGACCTCTGTCAGAGTTTTCTGTTATAAAGATTTTTTCCAGTTTGTTGTTTCCCTTCTGATTTTAGTTTCAATGTTTTTGTTTGTACAAAAGCTTTTTAATTTAATATAATCAAAATTATTTATTTTACATTTTGTAATTATTTCTAACTCTTGCTTGCTTTTAAAATTTTCCCTTTCCCATAGATGTGATAAATAAAGTATTCTGTGTTCATTCAATTTACTTAGAGTTTCCTTCTTTCTATTCAAGTCATTCACCAATTCTGAATTTATCTTGGTGTAGGGTGTGAGATATTGATCTAAACCTTCTCTCTCATTCACCGATTCTGAATTTATCTTGTTGTAGGGTGTGAGATGTTGATCTAAACCTTCTCTCTCTCATATTGTTTTCCAATTTTCCCAACAGTTTTTGTCAAATAGTGGATTTTTTCCCAAAGTTTGGCTCTTTGGGTTGATCATAGACTGTCGTGATGATGTCACTTACTCCAAGTCTATTCCACTGATCCTCCCTTCTGTCTCTTAGCCAGTACCATATTGTTTTGATGACCACTGCTTTAGGGAATAGTTTGATTTCTGGAATTTTTAGGACACCTTCCTTCACTTTTTTTTCATTATTTCCCTTGATATTCTTGATCTTTTGTTCTTTCAAATGTTGTAATTTTTTCTTATTATATTCTTATTACACTTTTTTCTAATTCAGTAAAAATGTTCTTTCATAGTTTCATAGGTATGGCACTAAATAGCTAAATTTAATTTGGGGTAGAATGGTCATTTTTTAATACCTTCAATTTCTTTTTCTTCTCTAATTGCTACTACTAGTGTTTCTCATACAATGTTAAATAATAGAGGTGACAATAGGCATCCTTGTTTCACGCCTGTTCTTATTGGGAAGGCGTCCAATTTATCCCCATTACATATGATGCTTGTTGATGGTTTAAGATATATACTGTTTATTATTTTTAGGAAAGGTCCTTCTATTCCTATACTTTCTAGTGTTTTCAACAGGAATGGATGTTGTATTTTGTCAAAGACTTTTTCAGCATCTATTGAGATAATCATGTGGTTTGGGTTGGTTTGCTTGTTGATATGGTTAATTATGGGAATGGTTTTCCTAATGTTGAACCATCCTTGCATTCCTGGTATAAATCCCACCTGATCTTAATGAAAAGCCCTCGTGCTCACTTGCTGGAGTCTTTTTGCTAGTATTCTGTTTTAGATTTTTGCATCTATTTTCATTAGGGATATTGGCCTGTAGTTTTCTTTCTCTGTTTTTGATCTACTTGGCTTTGGGATCAGTAACATATTTGTATCATAAAAGGAGTTTGGTAGAACTTCTCTGCTTATTATTTAAAATAGTTTGTGTTGTAATGGAATTAGTTGTTCTTTGAAGGTTTGATAGAATTCACTTGTGAATCCATCTGGTCCTGGTGATTTTTTCTTAGGGCGTTCTTTGATGGCTTGTTCAATTTCTTTTTCTGATATAGGATTATTTAAGTATTCTATTTTTTCTGCTGTTCATCTAGGCAATTTATATTTTTGTAAATATTCATCCATATCTCCTAGATTGCTATATTTATTGCCACATAATTGGGCAAAATAGTTTTTAATGATTGCCTTAATTTCCTCTTCATTAGAGGTGATGTCTCCCTTTTCATCTTTGATAATATTAATTTGGTTTTCTTCTTTCCTTTTTTATTATCTTTAACAGTGCTTTGTCTTTTTTATCTGTTTTTTCAAAATACCAGCTTCTTGTCTCATTTATTAATTCAATAGTTCTTTCACTTTCAATTTTATTGATTTCTCCTTTAATTTTTATAATCTCTAATTTAGTTTTTCACAGGAAATTTTTAATTTGTTCCCATTCTACATTTTTTTTATTTGCATGCCCAGTTCATTGATCTTGGCCCTCTCTAATTTTTTATTATATGCATTCAAGAATATAAATTTCCCACTAAGTACTGCCATAGCTGCATCGCACAGAGTTTGGTAGGATTTCACATCATTGTTATTCTCTTCAATGAAATTATTGATTATTTCTCTGATTTCTTCTTTAACTAACTGGTTTAGGAGAATCATATTATTTAATTTCAAATTAGTTTTTGATTTGCCTGTACAGGTGCCCTTACTAATTATTTTTATTGCATTATGATCTGAGTGGGTTACATTTAATATTTGTATTCTTTTGCAATGTTTCTATGCCCTATTACATGGTCAATCTTTGTGAACATACATTGTGCAGCAGAAAAGAAGGTATATTCCTTTTTGTCCCTATAAGGCCAATCTGCTACGTATTTTGATTTGCATTAATCTAATTATTGGAGATTTAGAAAATTTTCTCATGTACTTATTGATACTTTTGATTTCTTTACCGGAAAATTGCCTATTCAGGTCTCTTGCCCATTTATCAATTGGGGAGTGGCTTGATATTTTATATAACTGATTTAATTCCTTCTATATTTGAGTAATTAGACCCCTGTCAGAGTTTTTGTTATAAAGATCTTTTCCCAATTTGTTGTTTCCCTTCTGATTTTGACTACATTGTTTTTATTTGTACAAAAGCTTTTTAGTTTAATATAATCAAAAACATTTAATTTATATTTTGTCATTTTCTCTAACTCTTGCTTGGTTTTAAAATTTTCCCTTTCCCATAGATCTGACAGGTATACTATTTTGTGTTCACCTTCTTTATAGTCACTTATAGTTACCTTCTTTATATTCAAGTCATTCACCCATTCTGATTTTATCTTGGTGTACAGTGTGAGATGTTGATCTAAACCTAATCTCTCCCATATTGTTTCCCAATTTTCCCAACAGTTTTTGTCAAATAGTGGATTCACGTCCCAGAAGATGGGCTCTTTGGGTTTATCATACGCAGTCTTCCTGATATCATTTAACCCAAGTCTATTTCACTGATCCTCCCTTCTGTCTCTTAGCCAATACCATATTGTTTTGATGACTACAGCTTTATATTATAGTTTAATAACTGGTACTGTTAGGCCCCCTTCTCTTACATTTTTTTATTACTTCCCTTGATATTCTTGATCTTTTGTTATTCCAAATGAAGTTTTTTATAGTTTTTCCTAATTCAGTAAAGAAGATTTTTGGTAGTTTGATAGGTATGGTGCTAAATAGGTGTGTTAATTTGGGTAGAATGGTCATTTTTATTATATTAGCTCATCCTACTCATGAACAATCAATGTTTTTCCAATTGTTTAGATTCAGTTTTATTTCTTTGGAAAGTGTTTTGTAGTTGTTTTCATATAATTGCTCTGTTGGTTTTGGTAGATAGATTCCTAAGTATTTTATATTGTCTAGGGAGATTTTAAATGATGTTTCTCTTTCTACCTCTTGCTCCTCTAATGTGTTGGAAATATATAGAAATGCTGATGATTAGTGTGCATTTATTTTGTATCCTGCAACTTTGCTAAAGTTGTTGATTATTTCTACAAGCTTCTTAGTTGATTATCTAGGATTTTTTAAGTAGACCATCATATCATCTGCAAAGAGTGATAGCTTAGTCTTCTCCTTGCCTAATTTGATACCTTCAATTTATTTTTCTTCTCTAATTGCTACTGCTAGAGTTTCTAGTAATATGTTGAATAATAGAAGTGATAATGGGAATCCTTGTTTAACTCCTGATCTTATTGGGAAGCCTTCTAATTTATCTCCATTGCATATGATGTTTGTTGATGGTTTTAGGTATATATTGTTTATTATTTTTAGGAAAGGTCCTTCTATTCCTATACTGTTCAGTGTTTTCATTAGGAAAGGATGCTGTATTTTGTCAAAGGTTTTTTCAGCATCTATTGAGATAATCATGTGATTTTTTTCGTTAGATTATTGATATGGTGAATTATGTGGATGGTTTTCCTAATGTTGAACCATCCTTGCATTCCTGGTATAAATCCTACCTGATCATGGTGGATGATCCTCTTGATTACTTGCTGGAGACTCTTTGCTAATATTCTATTTAAAATTATTGTGTTATTAGGGAGATTCGTCTCTAGTTTTCTTTCTCTGTTTTTGATATAACTGGCTTTGGAATCAGTACCATATTTGTGTCATAAAAGGAGTTTGGTAGGACTCCTTCTTTGCTTATATCAAATAATTTGTATAGTATTGGGATTAGTTGCTCTTTGAATGTCTGATAGAATTAACTTGTGAATCCATCAGGCCCTGGCAATTTTTTCTTAAGGAGTTCTTTGATGGCTTGTTCAATTTCTATTTCTGATGTGGGATTATTTAGGTATTCTATTTCTTCTGCTATTAATCTAGGCAATATATATTTTTGTAAATCTTCATTCATATCTCCTAGGTTGTTATATTTATTGCCATATAATTGGGAAAAATAGTTCTTAATGATTGCCTTAATTTCCCCTTCATTAGAGGTGAGGTCTCCCTTTTCATCTTTGATACTGTCAATTTGGTTTTCTTCTTTCCTTTTTTTAATTAGATTGACCAGTACTTTATCTATTTTATCTCTTTTTTCAAAATACCAGCTTCTAGTCTTATTTATTAATTAAATAGTTCTTTTACTTTTGATTCTATTAATTGCTCCCTTAATTTTTAGTGTTTCTAATTTAGTTTTCATCTGGGGATTTTTAATTTGCTCACTTTCTAGTTTTTTCTGTTGCATGCCCAATTCATTAATCTCTGCCCTCCTTAATTTGTTAATATATACACTCAAGGATATAAATTTCCCCCTGAGTACTGCCTTGGCTGCATCCCACAGAGTTTGGTAGGACGCCTCACCATTGTCATTCTCTTCAATGAAATTGTTGATTGTTTCTATGATTTCTTTTTGACTAGGTGGTTTTGAAGAATCATATTATTTAATTTCCAATTAGTTTTTGATTTACCTGTCCAGAGGCCCTTACTAAATATTATTTTTATTGCATTATGATTTGAGAAGGTTACATTCATTATTTCTGCTCTTTTGCATTTGTTTGCAATGTCTCTATGCCCTATTATGTGGTCAGTCTTTGTGAATGTTCCATGTGCAGCTGAAAAGAAGGTGTATTCCTTTTTGTCCCTATTTATTTTTCTCCACATATCAATTAAATCTAATTTTTCTAGGACTTCATTCACCTCTCTTACCTCTTTCTTATTTATTTTTTGGTTTGATTTATCTAGATCTGAAAGTGGAATATTTAGATCTCTCACTATTATGGTTTTACTATCTATTTCCTTCTTGAGCTCTGCCAGTTTCTCCTTTATGAATTTGGATGCTATGCCACTTGGTGCATAAATATTGAGCACTGCTATTTCCTCATTGTCTATACTGCCTTTAATCAGGATGTAATGACCTTCCCTGTCTTTTTTAATCATATCTATTTTTACTTTGGCTTTGTCAGAAATCATAATAGCCAAACCTGCCTTCCTTTTCTCATTTGATGCCCAAAAGATTTTTCTCAAGCCCTTAACCTTAAACTTGTGCATGTCCACCCTCCTCATATGTTTTTCTTGTAGACAACATATGGTAGGATTTTGGTTTCTAAGCTACTTTGCTATTTGCTTCTGTTTTATGAGCGAGTTCATCACATTCACTTTCAGTTATAATTATCAGTTGTGCATTTGCTGACATTTTTGTATCCTCCCCTAGTTCTACCCCTTCTTCTTACACTATTTCCTTTTAAACCAGTGGTTTGTTTTAAGCCAGTAACCCTTATCCCCTCCATTGATTAACTTTCGTTTCTACCCCTCCCTTATTATTCCCCTCTTTTTATTTTAAAAGCCTAATGAATTTCCTCCCCTTTCTTCTCCCCTCCCTTTTTTAACCTCCCCACTCCCCTGCTACACTTGGTTTATCCCTTCTCACTTTCTTATTAGGGTTAGATAGAGTTTTATATCCCAATGGATAATATTGCTACTCTTCCCTCTCAGGGATAATTACAATGAGAGTAAAGTTTAAATATTACCTCTTAATGCTCTCTTTCTCTCCCTCTTATAATAGTATTTGTCCCCTCCCCTTCCCATTTCCCTCTTCGTGTGTAATAGAATATCCTTTTTTTTTATTCATTCAAGTTTCTCTTGGTGTCCCTTACTATTCACCCCCCTCTTTCCAACCCCCCATATCATCTTAGACCATTTAGTATTCCACCTTCTCCCTATGAATTATTCTTCTGATTACTATAATAGTGAATACTTTAATAGTGAATAGAGTTCACTACAGAGAATTATACATAGCATTTCTCCACATAGGAATACAGATAATTAGATCTTACTGAAACCCTTAAAAAGGCAAATTTAAAAATTATGAGTTTTCTTTCTTTCTCCTCTGTTTCTTATTTACCTTTTCATGTTTCTCTTGATTTTTGTGGTTGGATATCAAAGTTTCCATTTAGTACTGGTCTTTTCTGTGCAAATACTTGGAAATCTTCTATCTTGTTGAATGCTCATACTTTCCTCTGGAAGTATATAGTCAGTTTTGATGGGTAGTTGATCCGTGGTTGAAGACCTAGTTCTCTTGCCTTTCTGAATATCATATTCCAAGCCTTGCTGTCTTTTAGCGTGTAGGCTGCCAGATCCTGTGTGATTCTGATTGGTGCTCCTTGATATCTGAATTGTCTCTTTCTGGCTTCTTGTAAAATTTTTTTCTTTTACTTGGAAGCTCTTGAATTTGGCTATTATATTCCTTGGTTTGTCTTTTCTGGGTCTAGTGTAGAGGGTGATCCTTTCAATGTCTATCTTGCCCTCTTGTTGTAGAACTTCAGGGCAACTTTGCGGAATAATTTCTTTTAGTATGGAGTCCAACTTTCTATTAATTTCTGCTTTTTCAGGAAAAGCAATGATTCTCAGATTGTCTTTTCTAGACCAGTTTTCTTGGTCTGTCACTTTCTCATTGAGATATTTCATGTTTCCTTCTATTTTATCAGTCTTTTGACTTTGTTTTATATGTTCTTGCTTTCTTGAGAGATCATTAGCTTCCAATTGCTCAATTCTATCCTTTAGGGACTGGTTTTCCTTTTCAATCTGGTCATTTCTGGTGTTCAATTTGTTTATCAGTTCATTTGATTTCTGAGCCTCACTTTCCAATTGCAAAATTCTGCTTTTTAAACTGTTATTTTCTTGCTAGATCTCTTCCATCTTTCTCATCATCTCCGATTTGAACTCTTCAGTAGCTTTTGGCCAGTTTTCATTATTTTGGGAAGGTTTGCATATGATTCCTTGTTTGTTCTCCTCTGCTGTTTGCTCTGTTGTCTGAATTTTCTCCGTGTAAAAGTTGTCCAGTGTTATAGATTTCTTCTTGATGATCTTTCTCTTCTGGGGTTACTGATTTTGGCTTGCCATTTTTAGCCCTGTGCCTTCTCTGCTTTATCCTCACACTCAGGGTCTGTCTGAGCTCTCTAGGCTCCTGAGGTCTCAGGTCTCATTTTTCTCAGGGTGGAGCCTCCTGGTCATCACTGGTCTGACCCTCTGCCAGAGGCTTCTTCAACAGTCTCAGGCCGCTGCCTCCCCAGCCATGCTCCTGTCTGCACAAGGTCCCCACTAGAGGTCCAAGCAAGCTCTCAAGATCCTTGTCTATGCCTATGGCAATGCCTTTACCCGCACCTGGACTCAAGGTCTGTGTTCAAAGTCCATGCACATTCTTTAGCCTCTTGGGGTCCTAAGTCTTGCCAGTCTCAGAAACAGGTCCTGGAGGTTCCAATGACTTAATGGGTGCCCCAAACCTGCTTTAACTCTTGTGCGCTGGTTTTGGCACTCTACGTGGTTTGGGGGTTGGAGGAGGGGCTTCCTCAACTCACGCTCTAGTGAGAGATGTTTCACCCCTTTATTGTGTGGAAATGCCCCGATTCCACGTACCTTCAATGCTGCGCCCTGTTTTGGGGTCCCTTCATTCGTCTGGATTTGTTTTTATGTCCCTTTGAGGAGTCCTTTATGCATCAGTTAGGAGAGATTGAGCAGCTGCTTTTTACTCTGTCACCATCTTAACCTGGACAATGATTCTCCAATTGTCTCTTCTACGTCTATTTTCTTGATCTGTCAATTTATCATCGAGATATTGCATGTTCCCTTCTATTTTATCAGTCTTTTGACTTTGCCTTTTTTGTTCTTGCTATCTTGAGAGATCATTGGCTTCTACTTGCCTAATTCTGGTCTTTAGGGACTGGTTTTTTTTGTTATAACCTTTTAATTTTCCTTTTTGATTTGTTCTATCCTGTTTTCCAACTGTTTAATTTTGGTCTCCAATTTTCTTACCATTCCTTTTGATTTTGTGGCATCTTTCTCCAATTGGGAGTTTCTGTCTTTTGAATCGTTAATTTCCTTTTGAGCTATTTCCCACTTCTCTTGCCAAATGTCTTCCATCTTTCTCATGATCTCAGATTTGCACTCTTCAAGAGCTTGTGACCAATTTCCATTTTTTTGGGTAGGTTTGGATGTGATTACTTGTTTGTTCTGTTCTGCTGTTTGCTCCGTTGTCTGGATTTTTTCTGTATAAAAGTTGCTGAGTGTTAAAGATTTCTTCTTGAACTTTCTCTTTGGAGATTCTTTTGCATGGCTTGCCATTATTATTATTTTTTCTCAGTGAGAAGTGTGGGTGAGGCAGACAGGCTCTCTGCCTATCCTATCAAGCTGTGGAGCAGCTTTGGTCTGAGTCCTAGAGCTATACCCCATTTCAGCTTTATCCTCATGTCCAGTATTGGTTTGTAATTTCCTCTAGTTGCTGTTTTTTTAAATATGTATTTCCTTATGTCTTAGTTTTCTTTCTTGACGTTTACTTTTTTTTAAATGGGCTCTGTTATCAAGGTAGAGAGGGTACAATCTTAAACTTCAATTCTTCCTTGATGGTACCTTAAACTTTATTTGGGTTTTGATAAGTTTCAGTTCTTCCAAGGTGATATGATGGCCTGTGGGCTAGGATCTTTCAAAACCACCTCACACTGCTGATTCAATAATTCCCTAATACTTTTATGCTGGGGCTGGATGGGTAGCCTCAGGTTTGGGTGGGGTCTTTTGGTCTCACTCTAGACTTTATCAGGTCAGACATACTATGGACCGCCTTGCCCTAGAGCTCTGCCTTGAGCTTTGATAAGAGCTAGCTAGGTCTGGACTCTCACAGGCCAGCATAGGGACTGCCTTCATTGGAGATGTGTGGGCATACCTCTGTGTTTTCCCAGAGTGCTATATAGAGTGTTTAAAGCTTAGATTCAGGTTCTCATTATAAGCTTGTGCTAAAGTTCCTGGTCTTCCTTTAGGCTTATATAAATCAGGCTCTCAGCACTTGCACTAGGATTCTGGACCTTTTTGAAGGCTTTTTTGGAGCTTGATAGAATGTGAGATGTGTTGCACTGCTATTGGTTAAGCAGGATCTCAGGGTTTTGATGTCTTGACCAGGTTGGTTTCAGAGGAAAAAAACAGCTGATAAGTCTTATATGAACTGAGGCAAAGTGAAGTGAGTGGAACCAGAAAAATATTATACAGAATAATAGCAATATTATAATGATGATTAACTATGAAAGATTTAGCTATGCTAAGCAAGAAAATGATCCATGAAAGTTCCAAAGGATGTAATGATGAAAATGCTATCTCCAGAAAAACCAATAAACTTTCTGTGCAGATTGAACCATATTTTTTTCACTTTTTTTCTTAGGTTTTGTGTGTCTGTTTCTTTTCTGCCATTGCCAATATGCAAAAATGTTTTATTTGACTTCATGGTTTCACATGTATAATTGATATCATATTACTTGCCTTCTCCAGGGGTGGGAGAAAATTCATTTAGAACTCACTTTTTAAAATGTGATGAAATATATATATATATATATATATATATATATATATATATATATATATATAT
>NC_058131.1:258794276-258814648 GCF_016433145.1 Gracilinanus agilis
TATATATATATATATATATATCTGCCAAGGACAGTCCCAAGCCTGGCTGAAAGAGGAGGAGGGTTGGGCGCAAGGCTAGCAACCTCACCCCGTAAAAATCTCACTTGCTATAGAACCTGCAACCTCATTAAACCAACAAAACCAATGATCGCCTAGTCTGGAAGATTGCTCTCTAACAGAGTCCACGAAGAGTGCTGGCAAAAGCCAACAAACTCCAGACCTACGTCAAATCTTGAACATCAGATGAACCAACCAGGGAGGAGAAAAGTCGGAAGGCCAAAACAGACCTGGCAAAGATATGCCCAGTTGGTGGAAGTTGCCCAGAACAGAGTCCGTTGGCATGAGATGGTTGCGGCCCTATGCTCCTCTGGGAGTCAATAGGAATAATAATAATAATAATAATAATAATAATATATATATATATATATATACACACATATATATATTGATAAGGGCAGTTAGGTGGCTCAGTGGATTGAGATCTATTCCTAGAGGTAAGAGGTTTTAGATTCAAATATGACCTCAAACATTTACTATTTGTGTAACCTAGAACAAGCTACAACTCTCATTATCTTGTCCTTACCACTCCTCTGCCCTGGAATCAATACACAGTATTAATTCTAAGATGGAAAGTAAAGGTTTAAAAATAAATAATGGACTAAAATAATGGACTCCAAATGCTTAAATTGTTCTGTTTAACTCTGTTCCTTAAAAAAATAAGTTTTGGGGGGAAGGTAGGAAAAAAAAATACTAGGTATAGGACTTCCAAATATTTTTAATGAAAAGAAAGCAAATGAAATTCCAGAAGGAATAACAGAAAAGCAGGACAGATGTGAAATCTGCATGTTGAATTTATTATTTACTTTTAAAAAACAGACTCCTCATAATTGATTCATAGTTTTATGTAGACATGGCTCCTTTTCAACATTGTATATGGAAATGTTCATTTTATTTGAGGTTTGTCAAGTTCAGAATAATAAAAGAAAAGTGACATTTAAAAATTGGTTTAACTATAACTATATCAGTTTCAGATAAGTTATTGATTTGAATCAGTGGGTATAGTTTCCATATCAAGAGTTTCTCCTAACTAAAGTTCTTTGCTTCTCCTTCTAAAATTCTATTACTCAATAATTTTGTGATCTTGGAAATTCTTCAATTACTTGAATCAACTTTTCTAAAAATCTGTTTCACTTCATGCGTGATGAATCAATCTTCTTGAACCATAAAGATTATGGAGTTATCTCATTAGATTTTGTCCTTGAAAACAAAATGTCTTTTGTCTTTCTCTGAATCCTCATTGTTTAGCACTGTGACTGGCACATAGTAGGCTGTTAATAAATGTTTGTTGATTGGTATTTGCACTAGTCAGTTTATTTTTTAATTGAAAAATTTTATTTAATTAATTGATTTAGAATTTTTTCCATGGTTACATTATTTATGTTCTTTCCCTCCCCTCCTCTCCCACTCTCTCCATAGCCAACTAGTTATTCCACTGGATTTTACATATGTTATTGATCAAGACCTATTTCCATATTATTAATTTATGCATTATGGTGATCAATTAGAGTCTACATTCCCAATCATGTCTCCATTGACCCATGTGTTCAAGCAGTTGTTTTTCTTCTGTGTTTCTACTTCCACAGTTCTTTCTCTGGATTTGAATAGCATTCTTTCTCATAAATCCCTCAGAATTGTCCTGGATTATTTCATTGCTGCTAGTAGAGAAGTCCATTACATTCTATTGTGCTACAGTGTATACAACTCTGTGTATATGGTTCTCCTATTTCTGCTCCTTTCACTCTGCATCAATTCCTGGAGGTTGTTCCAGTTCACATGGAATTTGTCCAGTTCATTATTCCATTTATCATCATAGTATTCAATTACCAACAGATACTACAATTTGTTCAGCCATTTTCCAATCGAAGGGTATCTCCTTATTTTCCAATTTTTTTGCCACTAGAAAGAGCACAGCTATAAATATTTTTGTACAAGTCTTTTTCCTTATTATCTCCCTGGGGTATAATGAACTAGTCAGCTTAAACTGGACTCTTGAGTACCCTTAAAATAAAACTTCCAGCCTTTTCTTTATCACCACATTTATAGTAGAGAAGTTAACAGATGAACATTTTCCATCTACATGTTGGTACCTACAGTATACTGTTTTATAAAATCTCCTCCCTTTGGAACTGTTTCCTCATATGATTAACCTTTCCATCTTTAATATCTTGACAACTATTTTACCAGTTCAGGCATTTTTCCCAACATTTCATAGTTGCTGACCTAATAGATAACTCTTTTATGTGCCACTATATCAAAAGCTTTCTTGAAGCCCAAGCAAATTTTACCCAAAGCTTTCTCCTGTTGACTCTGTTCTATTTCCTATAAAATTATATTAGAACAATCAAACAAGGTTTTTTTTTCACAATTCCATTCTGGCTACCTATAATCAAATAGGCCCACAGCTGTCAGAATCTCACACCTTCGATTTGAACTCTAGCATAGTTTTCTCTCCTGTACTAAAGTTTACTTTGATGCCTCATAGTGGTACAAAAGTGGGTTTGTTCTTGCAAAGGTGACTTTCAAAAGAGTAAAAAATCCACAAAGTCCTTTTGGGGTAAAAAGGACTTAAACATGGGCCCAGCACCAGCCAGCACATTTGCTGTTCATGGACCAACCTGACTACATTTTAAGAGATTTATTAATACAAGGTTTGCAACCAAGTAATGTTTTAGCCACAGGATGTTATGAAGATCATTATCTGAAGCAGAGGCTCTTTATCTGGGTTCCACAGACTTGCCAATTTATTCAATAATAAGTGTCAGGGGCTCTGGACTAAAATGGGGGGGGGATAATCTTCATTTTAATCATAATTGGATGCCTTTGTAATTCTATGCACTTATTTTTTTCTTATTTAAGAACACTTTTTTCCCAATAAAGGGTTGAGAGGCTTCATCAGACTGAAAAAGTGGTCCATGACAGAAAAAAAAGAAATGAACCCTTGGATAAAATCTTCAAGGGATTGATATCTGTGTTGGATTGCCACTTGAAAACTTCAGAAAGTCCAAATGCCATGCTATTACTATGGCACAAAGAACCAGATAAGTATATCTATTTCTGCATGACCACAACTTCACAGAGGAGACAGTTTGGATAGAAAAATAAACAATGGTAAGAATTCAGATATAGCACTCCAAAACATTGTTATAGTTTTATAATGGCAATGGTTAAGTAGACCAAGGTACATTTACATAGAAACTTAGTTATTACTGATTGGATCTCAGAAAATATTTTCAAGAATTGAGTGAAATACTGATTATCATCTACATGAATTAATCTGCCCTTTGTTATAAAGTAAAAAAATTAGTGCAAGATAGTTCAAAATGAAATAAATTAAAATTATTTCCATCAGTACTATAGAAATGGCAACTCCGAGTTACAGTTCTAACATTGTGTTCCCTATATTCTAAAGTTCTTTCCATCTCTCATAGTTTACATGTTGCTATATGCCAAGGTCCTTCCTGAGTCTGACCTTTGATTTCTAGAAAGTTAAAGATCCTCTTTGCTCTTGTTCTAAGAGATGAAGCTACATTTATACTTTAAGACTCCTGAGACTTTTTAAAATACAATATGACAAGCTCAGCTATGTCTAGTCCCATGTTCGTTTACCTACTGTCCTGGTTTCATCATGAAATGGTCTATTGCCTTGAATGTAAAGAAACAGACACAGAATGGGTGCCATAAAATAATCCTGGGAGAATGATTCTTTAATCAGAAATTTGAAATAACTTTGAACAAGGATCTCCAACTATCTGCTCACAACTCTGCTGTGTCAAGAGTGCTATAAAAATGAGTAAATGTTACATGGAACACTCAGAAAGGGCCCCTACCCTTAAATTACTAGGAATGGGTTCAATTACTGCTTTTGTTAATTTATGTAAATATGGTTTATGCACATCATTTATTCTCTCTGGTTTCTATGTCCTCATATATAAAAAGAGGTTTGGGTAAGAAGATATTCAAGGATGCAATTAGCTTTTAGCTTGAATATCTGATGAATCTATGAAACATCTACCATTTAAAACTAGGAACAATCATGAACTTTCTCTTTCTTTGACAAGCCCTCCTCTGAACTCCTAGTATTCCTTATTTCTACCTTACATCAATCAAGGATTATTATGTTGTAAAATTTAAATTAATATCCAATAACTCCAACTATTATATTTAATAAAGTTTATTAATAATCATTTGAAGTAGAAGAAATAAAAGAACAAAATTAGAAAGTCTAAGTAAAAAGCATGTGGGTAAAATTCTCCTGCCTGACTCTCACCCAACCTCCACAACTGCCTTACCAGGAAAAAAAGAGAGATGGAGGAATTACACAAAACTTATATCTTCCCTATGTCAGTACATTAGCATAAATACACAAATGGGATGCTCAGAAAGAGAGTCCTGAGGAGCAAATTCTAATTATACAATACGGAAGTCCTTTTCTTTATCATTATTTGAGTCTTGCACTGTTACTTTTTTATATATGTATGCTTTGTCTCCTTAATCAGACTCTATGACCTAGGAAGGCATAGCCTATATGTTATGTTTCTTTGCATCTCCATAGTTTCTAGCACAGGGCTGGGAATTCAGATCTTCAGAAATAATCATAGTATAGACAGAAAATTTTACTTAGTCATTTTTAACTCATTACTTTTCATGAATCCACTGGAGTTTTCGTAGAAGAGATGCTGGAATGGTTTGCCGTTCTCTTCTTTGGTTCATTTTACAGATGAAGAAACTGAGCTAACCAGGATTAAGTGACTTTCCCAGGGACATACAGCTAGTTAGTATATGAGGCTCTTTTTGAATGTAATTTTTCTCAACCCACTGCTCTATCCACTACACCACTAAGTTGCCCACAAGAAAGTTAAGGTTTAGTAAATGCAAACACTTCACAATAATGGAAGAAAGGTTGAATTCAGAATTAGAGGATGATTTCAATCTTGTTCTCCTAGGTATGTAGCAATCTGTACAATTGTGGATAAATCACTTCACCTACTTTATTGTTAGTTTCATCTAAAAATGGGAGTGTTAGAAAGTGGTAGCTTAGGTCCCTTTTGATTCTATACCATATGAAAATTCAGATTAAGCTATTGTCTATAAGATATGATCTAGGGGAGTGAAGGATCTTACAAACTGCTCTATCCAAAATACTTCCTACCACCTTACTTCATGGTGCCTGGAATCTCACCATTAGGGATGTATATTTTAGATTAAATAGAGATTTTGACTCATATCCTAGAAATGAAAACTTTTTTTTTATATAGTGCATAGCAAAAGATAGAAACTCCAGTTGCTTCAGCAGAGCATGTGGAGGGCCCTGACACCTCAAGAAAGTGAGCAATAGTGCTGGGGGGATGCTGGTCTGCCTATGTCCACAAGCTTGATGTTATCATTATCCTGCAACATAATTAAGAAATACCGACATGAGCAAAGGTCTTTTCACAGGGGCAAAGTAGAATCCAGAGGCTGATGGAAATGCAATTATTGTTCCTGCTGAGGCTAAGCACAGAAGAGAGAGATTACTGTAGAAGGGGGAAGGCCAGTGGCAATAACTATAACCTGAAGCAAAAAACAACTTATTAGAATGAGGAAGGGTGTCTGACTCTGAAGCTGGGATTGGGTCGTTTGTTTTTATCTTATCTCAGTCCATAATTTTTTAATATAAAAGGGGAGGAAGATTTTCCCATTCAGACACAGTATAATGGAAATCAGACATTTTCCACACTCCTGGTTTTTTCAGAAAATAGTGTTTTTAGATAAAATGCAAAAATCAAAACAAAACAAAATCAAGTCAAACAGACACTAAATGACAGATTGAACTTTGCTACTGTCATAGACACTTCAGAGCCTAAAGGGATCAACTCATTTTTGAGATGTTTCCATAATTCTAGTTCTAAATTTGCTATCAATTCAGTTTTGAATGTCCCTAAAAGATACTCAATCTAATCCTTTTCTCACCTATGAATACCCACTACAGCTTTCCTATGGAACCCATTCTTTTGTAATGAACTCACTTCCTCCTAAGAATGTTCTGTTTTTAGATTATCTAAATTGTTAGTGAAAGTTCCTTTTGTATCCATTCAAAATAATCACTACAATTTCCTTTCATTGGTTCAGGTAGCTAGGTGGTACAGTGGATAGAGTGTGGAGCCTGGACTTAGGAAGACCGGAGTTCAAATCTCATCTTAGATACTTAATAACTATATGACTTTAGGCAAATCGCCTAGCTTCTATTTGCTTATGTTTCTTTATCTTTTAAAGTGGGTTTAATAATAACTACCTCCCCAGGTTGCTGTGAGGAGCCAATGAGATAATAGTTGTAATAACACAGTGCCTGGCACATATTAAGTGCTATATGAATGGTTACTATTATTGTTATTAATTATATCCTCTGGGAAAAATATAGAAAAAGCCAATTCCTTTTTCCATATGGTAACCATCAAAATACTAAAAACAGAAAGCATCACCATCCCCAGGTCTCTCTTTTATCAAGCTAAATACTCAGAGTTGTGACTCCTTTCTCCATTTTAGTTTGCTGGACTTTTCAAGTTTTTCAGTTGCATTCAAAATGATATGCCCAAGACTGAACATAGTACTCCAGCTGTGTTCTTGCCAAGATATAATAACCTGGCCTTGTTTAAGGCTCTAAGCTTCATAAAAAAGTTCACTGTAGCTTTCTTGGCTTCATACTACTGTCTCATATAGAAACTGCACTCTAGTAAAATTTCCACACAAACAATTGCCAAACCTCATGTTCTCCATCTTGTATGTGTACAGTTGTTATTATTGTTTTAACCCAAGTGCAAGACTTGAATTTGTTAGATTTGGCTCATAGTTTCAGCTTCCAAGATATTTTTATATCCTACTTCTGCCACCCAATATGTTAGTTCTTCCTCCATCAACAAATCTGAGAAGCATGCCATCTCTAACATCATCCAGGTCACCTGCCTCCCCATCATTTACCATGCTATACTGCTTTTTACCTTCTGGTCCTTAATACTCCTATTGTCTCCCTCCTCAGTGCTTAAGAAGCAAATGAAGCAGTATTTAGCATTTACTCACAACAACTATTCGGTCCAATCTTATCACTATGTGTGCCTGCCCAGACATAATTTCTTTTGTGGGATAAAGAAAGATTCATATAAGTACCCATAGGGGCTTAGCTGTTTTGGAGATTATTCAGAGTAGACTGTCAGGTCAAGCCCATAAACATAGGTTAAGTGCTGGGAATATAAAGAACAGCAGAAATAAAGGGGTCTGTACTCTCAAAGGCTTTATATTTGAATGGGAGTAGAAAATATATGAAGAAAGCAGGAAAGCATGTCAGGGGAAATCTCTGTAGGAAGCAAAATACAGACAATCCATAGTCAAGAGTAGACTCTGGAGAAGAAAGAAGATATAGTTGGCCTGACTGCTTTCTTTACAGTGGATGCTATTGGAGGAACTAGGAAACTAGAGCATGAGACCATGGTATGGGATACTCCTTGTGTGAGAAGTTCAGGGGTTTAATGAAAATTTGGGGCAAAAAGTCTTCTAAGATATGTTAGAGAAAGCCCAGAGAGTCAGGAGTACATCCTAGAGAGGAACAAAGGATGGGATAGTTGTGCAATGGAGTCCTTCTACTATAAGTGGGAGAGATTACTTTGGTTCACCAGAGATTACAAGGAAGTAATCAGGGTAAGAAGACATAGTAAAGTTAGGTGGTCAAGGATGAATTGCCTTAAAGTAACATGGATAGAACTTGATTGTATTTGGTTAGGCAATTTGAGGCTGGGTTATTGTTAGATGATGTTAGCTTGTATGGCCTAAGACTTCCCATTATATATTACCAAGGAATCAGAACATTGTGGAGAAAAGTAATAGAAATTCATGGGTGAATGGAAGTTCTTAGCCTATCCTTATTGTTAAATGTCCAATATCCCATCCATTTTTTCCCCCTTCAAAACTCTGCTGAAACAAAATTTTATATGAAGATTTTCTTGTTTCACCACCAGCAAATTTAGACAAGAATTACCTGGCATTCATTTCACATAATCCTGGCAACACATGTGCCCACCACCCATATACAAAAACACACATGTCACATGTCCACATACATGTATATGTACATATGTATATACATATATGTATATGTATTTACATAATGCATACTTACATATATTTGTATTATGCATTGTTAATATATAATATATCTATTTATATCTATAACAATCAAAATACATTACTTTATTGATTATAATATACCAGGAATTGGGCTAATCCCAGAAGCCAGAAAGGAAAAGTAAAAAAAAAGAAGCCTTTCTGAGTATAAGGAGCTCACATTCCAGTGTGGGAGACAACACATATAAATCACATATAATTTGTGTGATTTATATATCACAGTAAAAGTAAATAGAGATTCAACAGAAGGACGCTTCAGAAAAAGAAGCTATTAGCAACTAAGTGTACAGATAAAGGCTAGCTGCTTAATCTTACCTTTGAATTAAAAGAAGTCTTAAAGGAAGCTAGGGAAAAGAGTTTGAGAGGCAAAGTGTTCTAGGCATGGGGGTTAGCCAGTGAAAAATATCACAAGAGATACATGGGAAAAGTAAGTAGATCAGTGTAGACTGAAACACAGAGCATGTAAAAGTTGATAAAAATAGTTGTTGTTCAGGTTGTAAATTTAAAAATGCCAAACAGAGAAGAATATATTTGATCCTAGGTGTAGTAAAGAACCATTGGAGTTTAGTGTGGGTATATGTACATGTGTGTGGATCTATGCGTGGTGAGTTCACTCATAAACGTACACATACTAAGCTATGAGAGAATTGTGGAGAATGGATTGGAGTAAGATAAATTTAAAACAGAAAGCCAAATTAGAAGGCTATGTTGATAATCCAAGCAAGAAATAATGAGGGCCTAAACTATAGTACTGACTCTTTAATGGAGAGAAGAGGTCATATATAAGAAATATTGTAGAGCAAATAATGATAAGATATGGCAAGTGATTGGATATGTGGGCTTAAGAAGAAAAGGAATCAAGAATAATGCTGAGGGGGATTCTGGGAAGATGGCGGCTTAGACAGAGCACATCTTAAAACCTCCACACCCTTACCATACCAAGATAGAAAACAAAGCACTTTGAGAAGAAAGAGGACGAAATCTAATAACAGTAAGACAGAGCAGGGAGATCCTACTGCTGGACAACTCACAAGGTACATCAAGAAAAAGGCTTGAATTCTTGAACTGTTGTGTCTGAGGGTATAGAAGGAGAATCCCAGGACAGCTCTCCCATGGGCTGTGTGGGGTCTCCAGCAGCCCTTGAAATCTCTGGGTGGACAGGAACACCAGCCTGGAGAGAGGGCCTTACTGGGGCTGAACTTGGGTAGTTGAAAACAGGCACCAAGGAGGTGGCTAGAGGAGAAAAGCATAAAAACACAGCAAAAAGTCTCAGAAGATGGCTTCTTAGATGGAGAAAAACTTCAGACCTATGACCGTTTCCACACCAAAATAGAGAACAAAGGGTTTCGAGAGGAAAGAAAACCAGGTCTAACAGTAGGACAGAGGAGAGGGGACCCTACTGCTGGACAGCTCTGTGAAACCACTCCATCTTGTCCCCCCAATTTTTCTCCCTTCTCTCAAGGTTTTAGCCTCAGGGCAATTAAGCAAAACAGACTAATCCAGGATTAATCCCATCTGTTGGACAAACAAGAAGTCTTCAGAAGGCAGGGAAACTCTAATACCCTTGCCCCATAGACGGAAGATAATGTAACTACAAACCTCCATTGCCAGTTAGGTGAAGATCTTTAAGCAAAGCTCATTAAATACATCTGATTAAATTAGCAGAACTAAAAAGGAAAAAAAATATGAGTAAACAACAGAAAAAGAGAAAAGAAATTACAACTGACAGCTTCTTTCCAGGAAGTGATGAAGCTGTCCACCAAATCCACGAAGATTCCTAGTAGGTTGGACACTCAGAAAGGGGAACCAAGGACTGAGTGAAAATGGGTTACAGGTTAATGATTAATAGAAAGAGAACATAAGGCGAGAATAAAGACACACAGACACAGAAAGTTTTGGCATAAGATAGAAAGACAGCGAGTAAGCTCTGGTGGTCAAGAGCTTCTTGGTTAGGAGCTCTGATGGTTAAGAGCTTCCACCTCAATGGTCATATAGCTACTTTTATTAGGTTTACAAACATACATGGGGGGACAAGGGAGCCAAGTGGTCTGATGTGAGGTAAACATCATGAGATACAGACTGTTGGACCCTAAAGCAATAGATAGAGCAAACATCTAGATCCAGAATCTATATGGCCTAAAGTCTTGATACTAATTAATTGTTTTTTTGTAAAATAAGGAGCTTAAGATAACTGACAAGTCTTCCAGAGTGCAGCCGTAGGGAAGGGCTAGGAATTTGGCAAGGTTGAGGTTTAATTCAACTCAAGGTTACAGAAATCATCCATAAGAAATACAAGAGTCATTTTTGAGCACTCTTAAAATAATATCACAATTAATGTATACCTGGATTGCTACAAGTGAAAAAAGATAAAATGAAATAGAAGAAAATCAAGAAGCTCCAGTGAATTGGACAAAGGCTTTGGAAGATCTCAAAATTCAATTAATGCAGGAACTTCAGGAACTCAAAAAATAATCAAAAGCGACTGAAGACAATTTGAAAAAGGAAATACATGCACTAAAACAAGAAAATAAAATCTTAAAAGCTAAAATCGCCCAGTTTGAAGATGAAGCAAAGAAGGCAAAAGATAAGTAGAAGGGTAACAAAAGGACTGGTGGGGAGAGAAGTAATACTAGGGAGGGTGAGGGGGGGTAGCTTTAAAAGACCTTAAAAAATAAAAGGGGGATAAGAAGGGAGAGGGGAGAAAGGGAAGTACAATAAGGGAGGGAATCGGTAACTGATTAAAAAGAAAACACTGTTATAGAAGGAAATAGTGAAAGAAGAAAGGACAGGACAAGGAGAATCAAAATGTCTTGGAATACAGAGTTGATAATTATACCTCTGAATGTGAATGGGATGAACTCTCACATAAAATGGAAGCAAATAGCAGAGTGGATTAGAAACCAAAATCCTACCATATGTTGTCTACAAGAAACACACATGAGACAGGCAGACGTACATAGAGTAAAAATAAAAGGCTGGAGCAAAATCTATTGGGCTTCAACTGAGAAAAAGAAGGCACAAATTGCAATCATGATTGCCTATCCTTTGATCCAGCCATACTATTGCTAGGTTTGTACCCCAAAGAGATCATAGGGAAAAAGACTTGTACAAAAATATTTATAGCCACACTCTTTGTGGTGGCAAAAAAACTGGAAAATGAGGGGATGCTCATCAATTAGGGAATGGATGAAAAAATTGTGATATCTGTTGGTGATGGAATACTATTGTGCTCAAAGGAATAATGAACTGGATGAATTCCAAGTGAACTGGAATGACCTCCAGGAATTGATGCATAGTGAAAGGAGCAGAACCAGGAGAACATTTTACACATAAACTGATACACTGTGGTAAAATCGAATGTAAAGGACTTCTGTACTAGCAGCAATGCAATGACCCAGGACAATTCTGAGGGATTTATGGAAAAGAAAGCTACCTACATTCTGGGGAAGAATTATAGGAGTAGAAATACAGAAGAAAAATAACTGCTTGAACACATGGATAGATGTGGACATGAATTTGGGAAGTAAACTCTAAATGACAACCTTAGTACAACTATCAATAATATGAAAATAGGTCTTGATTGATGACACATGAAGAAACTAGTTGAAATGCGTGTTGGCTATGTGGATGGGGGATTTTTTTTGGGGGGGCGTGTCAGAACATCAATCAAGCAACCAAAGAAAAATGTTTTTTCTAAAAATTAAAATTAAATAAATTAATAAATAAATTTCTCTCCAAATGTCTTGATCAGTTCACATTTCTACCAACAATAGGTTAGTGCCCTCATTTTCCAATTTCTCTTCTAACCTTTTAACATAAGGTAGGAACCATGTAACATTTGGGTTAACCATTCTTTTTTATTTTTTTTTGTATTGAAAAATGTTATCTAATTAATTGATTTAGAATATTTTTCCATGGTTACATGATTCATGTTCTTTCCCTTATTCGCACCCTTCTCATAGCCAATAAGTGATTCCACTGGGGTTTACATATATCATCAATCAAAATTTATTTCTATATCATTAATATTTGCATTAGGGTGATCGCTTAGGGTCTACATCCCCAGTCATGTCCCCATCAACCCATGTGATTAAACAGTTGTTTTTCTTCTGTGTTTCTACTTCACAGTTCTTTCTATGGATGTAAATAGTGTTCTTTCTTGTAAGTCCCTCAGAATTGTCCAGTATCATTTTATTGCTGCTAGTAGAGAAGTCTGTTACCTTCAATTGTCCCACAATGTATCAGTTTCTGAGTATAAGATACTCCTGGTTCTGCTCCTTTCACTCTGCATCAATTCCTGGAAATCATTCCAGTTCACATGTAATTCCTCCAGTTTATTATTCCTTTCAGCCCAGTAGTATTCTGTCACCATTATATACCCACGATTTGTTCAGTCGTTCCTCAATCAAAGGGCATCCCCTCATTTTCCAATATTTTGCCACCATAAAGAGTGTGGCTATAAATATTTTTGTACAAGGCTTTTCCCTTATTATCTCCTTGGGGTATAAACCCAGCAGTGGTTTGCCTGGATCAAAGGGCAGGCAGTCTTTTAGAGCTCTTTGGACATAGTTTCAAGTTACCATCCAGAATGGTAGGATCAATTCACAACTCCACCAGCAATACATTAATGTTTCAATTTTGCGACATCCCCTCCAACATTTATCACTTTCCTTTGCTGTCATTTTAGCCAATCTACTAGGTGTGAGATGTTTAACCATTATTTTAATTTTTTGATGAATTTTTATTTGCAATTTTTTGCTTTTTTGCCGTTCACCTTTACCATTAGATTCTAATATCCAATATCCACCTTTACCAATATGTTAGAAAATAATATTTGTAACACACTTTGCAGAGTACCTAGGACATAGTTTGAGATTAATAAATGATCCCCTCCATTTACAAGCTATCCTGTAGGCCAAAGAATAAAGAAGAACAAAAAAATTTCAGAAAAATGAGAAAACTGAAGTAAATAAGTAATACCAGTTCATATATGTCATAAGTGACAGAGAAGAAATTTAAAAATTAGATAGTGTGATTCCAATTTCAGTCTCATATCTACTTCTCTGTCATTCCTTATTTTCAGTATAGAAAAGCCCACCGCTATGTTATATCTTGCAATAGAAGGCACTGTGACTAGAGCAGTGATTTCACTGCTATTGGAAACTATCAGATGAGGAAATTCCACCAATGTGGGTCAACCCCTTCATTGCCATTTATAGTCTTAGAGACATGCCTTGAGCATTGAAAGGTTATGTGGCTTGACAAATATCATTTTCAGTATGTATCAGAGGCAAGATTTGAGGACAGATCTTCCTAGTTTTAATTGTGGCCCTCTATTGCCTATACTCCATGATGTTGGCTCTTGCAATAGAGAGATAAGCATTCATTGACTTAAGCTAATGACCAATGGTTTGATAAATAGGCCTCCCCCCTAAATAAAAACTCCAAACTTTCCCTTCTTCCTAGTTTTCCTGTTACTATGGAGAGTACTTTCTGGTCACTTAGACTTGAAACTTCAATGCCATCTTAGATCCTTCATTCTTTCTTACCATACGCCATATGTAAGCTGTTGCCAAGTCCTATTGATTTTACCTTCAAAACATCACTTGAATATGCCCCCTTTCTCTCTTCTAACACTGCCAACACCATGGTTCAGACCCTCATCACCTAATACCAAGACTTTTGAAATATTCTGCTAGTTGGTCTCCCTTCCATTGGTTTCTCCTCATTCTAATTCATTCTCTTCTTAGCTGTCAATTTGATCTTCCTAAACCCCAGATTTAAACCTACCATACCTCCTCCCCCTCCTACTACAATAAACTCCAGTGACTCGCTATCACTTATAACTTCAAATATAAATTCTGTTTGGTGTTTAACACCCTTAATGATTTATCCCCCCTCTAGTTTTCTTACACCTTATTCACTCCCAATTATTCTGCAACCTAGTAACACTGTTCACCTTACTATTCCTCACACAAAACATTCCATCTCCAAACACTAGTCATTTTCACTGTTTGCCCCCATGCCTTAATTTATTTCTCTCATTCTCTCTTCTAAGTTCTCTGGCTTCTTTAAAATTCCAGCTAAAATTTTGCTTTCTTCAATAATCTTTTACTAATCCTTATTGCTGGCGGCTTTCTTTTGTTGGTTGTAGACTTCATTTTATTCAAGCTGTTTCATATTGTTTCTCCCATTAAACTCTAAATTATTTGGGAGTATTTTTTTTAATTTTTTCCTTTTCTCCCCTTTCTTTGTTTGCCTGTGCTAATCATAGTGCCTGGCAAATGGTAGGTGCTTAATAAATGCTAGCTGATTTCACTTGTATAGGAGGATTATCTTTTCATCGAAAAATCAGTTTTCTCACCCTTCCCCCTTTCCTATGTTGTCTCTGAAAAAAATTCAGTGAATGAGGGAAGCAAGAAAGAGAAATAAACTAGATATACTACATCCAATTTTATTGGCTTCTAAATGATTCATAAGTCTGAATGCTTTGTAATGGGTCAAAATTTTTTCCATAACACATTTTCTTAATATCTTCATATTCTCCTCCAAGTATTTTCATTCTCAATTTATGGAAGTATAAATAATATTAGAAAACAATGTAAATTTTTTTGGAGTGAGATGAATGCATCACAGAACTCTGGGTAGTTATTGATGATTATTGCTGACCATTTTCTCAGGAGAGGAAAATTGAGGACTTTTTTTCTTCCCAGGTGGAAAAGGGATGACATTTTGTTACCTAAAAGTAATTTCCTATTTTGATAAACCTTGAGCAGCTTTGCATGGAATAGCTTCAATTTCCTTCAGACACAACCTCATATGACAACAAGAGCACTAGATTGAATATTAGAAGACATCCTTTCAACATTTGTTATCTTTCTGACTTTGGGAAAATCTTTGTGTTTTTCTTAACCTCAGGCTCTTCATCCATCAGATTGTGTCTACTCCATAAAATTATCATGAAGAACAAAACAGATTTAAAATATATGCTAAAATACTTTGGAAGAAATAAATGTTATGAAATTTTGAGTTATTTAGTACTATCAACAAATAGGTTATAGAACACTAGATGTCACTGTGGAGTATGAGAGGAATCTATATTCTCCTCACTTCCTCTTATTTATCAGAAAGAAGTAGTAGTTCCAGTTCTCTAACTTCAATTTTTAGAGAAAGCTGGGTGTCTGCTCTATCTCCTCCTAGTCCTGTCTCATTTTTGGCAAATGGAGGAAAGTTAACCCTCCAGGACCTTGGTTTATATTCTCACACTCATCAAGACTATATCAGGCTCCTTGGGGAAATACTGGAAAGCCTGGAATGTAAGTATTACTGTTGATCTTAGGGGAGGTTACAAGATCATATGAAAACAAAACTGTAGCCTTATACCCTGTATATAAACTTTGTGTTTAAATGATACTCAGCCAGACAATGAAGAGTCATTTTTTTAAGTAAACAAATTGTCTTTAGTGGAAAAACACCATTATGATAGTGAAAGGTCAGCAAAAATACATTTCTATTTGGAAAGATGAGATTGGGAAGAAGAGAGGAGAAATAAAATGTCTTTCAGTCTTTTGATCTTTGAAGTCTAGGGGAGAAAGTCTACTTCTGGTTTATACCAAACTATATGCTTGTGGTTGATGATGACTAGATGATAATTCTGGTAACCCTAGAGGAAGCACATCACCTTTCATGCTGCCTTTGCCTTCTTCATCTGTCCCTGCTACCATGACTCCCCACCTTCTCCTTCCTGCAGTCCCTTGCCACTTTTAGTTTGTTACTCTATTTATGCATACTGCAAGTTTTAAACCCAGATTTCAAATCCTGTCTACCTTGTTTACTCTACCTTTTCCCAGGATAAGAAAAGGAGGAACACAATTCCCCCGATGCTCATCTATTATGTGAGACACTTGGTCCAGTAAGGTTCCTAGTCCTGGCCAGCTTACATAGTGTTATATTATGTTTACATTGTGTTTTATATTATAGAATCATTTCTTTCTCATAATTGTTTAAGGTAGTATAGATGCAAGTTTTGTCCACATTACATACAAATGAGGAAACAGGAGTCTAATGTCTGATATTGTGACTTTGACAGTCCAGAAGGGTAAAGAAATATAACTTCAGCTCATGGTAGTGATCAGTGGTACTTTCTTCATACAAAATAATTTTAGAGATTTATCCATGGTCACACAGCTACAAAAGGGAAGATCTAGGACTTTAATGACATATATATCTTAGATAAGGTTCTCGAAGATAATATTGCAAATGAAATCATTATATTTTGAGGTTAATTCTGATTTATAAAAGATTAATTTTCAAAACATTCATTTAATAATGCTTTCCAATCTAACCTATAATATCATCATATCAAAGATTTTATGGAATTTGTTGCATTGAATAATACAAGTTGTTAATCTGTGGTTTTTGACACAAATGTTATGGAAGTCATCAATATGGTTTCTGCAAACAGATTTAAAATAAAGCACTATAGTTAGAAGATCCAGCACAAAGAGTAAAAGAAGCACATCCATGGTTTGAGAATTGTGTGTGAATTGAGAAATATTACCACGTAAATAATTTGGGGCTCTTCTATGTACACTTTTGGTTTTATTATTGTAATAGTATTTCCTGGAATTTTTTATATTTCATTTGCATTCTGAATTTTGTTCATCTATAGCCATGTTGGTGAACCTATGGCACGTGTGATGGAGGGGTCTGCTCCCTTCCCTCTCTTCACTTGGGCCTGAGGACATTTCTTATATTACCCACCCCTCTACCCAACAGGCCAAAAGGAGCTCTTCCTCTCTCCCCTGTGTGGGTTAAGGCAGGAGGCTCACATAGAGAGTGAGGGTTGTAGTTTTGGCACTCAATCTCTAAAATTTCTGCCATCGCTGTTCTATAGGTTTGGTTCTTTCTATTAAATCTTAGGTTTCTTGCCACAATGTGAAGGTGAACCTGGGTTCTTAAAAACTATAGAAGAACCAAATTTTCTCAGAGGTTTTCAGAATGAAATTTATATGTATTTAAGTATGTGTATATATGTATATGCACATATATGTATCATATATATGACATATATACCCAGGAATGAATTCTATAAATTTTTTCTAAGATCAACCTGTTAAGAGAATGTTATCAATTTTGTGACTCACAGAAAAAAGGTGGTATAATGTAGAGATAATTGTACATTTGGATTCAGAACAGAGTACATGAAAAGATCAGATGATCATAGACTAAGAGTTGTAAGGAATCTCAGAGGTACCCTAGTCTGTCCTTTCCATTTTATAGTAGAAACTGAGATGTGAAATTACTTTTCTAAGGTTTAATTCTCCCTCTTTGACCTATTGATTGTATGACCTTGGGTGAGTGACTTGACTTCTTTGGACTTCAGTTTCTCATTCACAAATGAGGAGGTCTATATCAGAATTGGTGAATGTTTTCAATATCGTGTGCCCAAAATGCAACTTTAAGCTACTTGTGAGCCTCCCACATTACCCCAGACAGTGGATGGAGGAAGTGGTCACATTGGGTGACTGGACAGAAGGGTTGGGCATTCAAAAACATCCTTGGGCAAGGTGGAGAGGGGGAATGGAGCATCCCCCTTGAACTGCCCAGCACCCATGCCATGGCTTTGTCAAAATGAGTCTAAATGTTTTTTAAGTTTCCTTAGTTTTAAATTTATGGTGATATTATTTATTTTGAGACATTGCAATTCTTAAAAATGATCTCAAGTTATTTCAGTTTTATTTTAACACTGATGGGGGAGCACATGATGATGAAGATGATGAAATCAATCATTTTTAAATGATTTAAGTTTGAGATGGTCACATGGTCTTTAAGATATGTATTCTTCCTCCCTTCCTTAGTTCCTTCCTTAATCCTTCCTTCCTCCCTCCCTCCCTTCCACCCTTCTTCTCCTCCTCCTTTTTCCTCTTCATCCTCATCATTCTCATCACCATCTTCCTCATGGTTTGTCTTCATTGTTGTCATCATGTCCTCATCCTTCTTTTACTCTTCTTCCTTTTCTTCCTCCTTCTTCTTTTATTCTTCTTCTCTCCCTCCCTTCCTCCCCCTCTTTTCTTTCTCTAACCTCATTTCTTTCCTTTTCTCTTTTTTCCCTTGTTACATATTGTTTCTGAAATCATAGTTGAGACTAATGCTTAAAGGAAAGTATTGCACAGTGGAAAAACATTGTTAGAGATCTTTACTAGGCTGGCCACTGCAAACCACCACTACTGATAGTAAAATCCCCTGAATTTTAGAAAACTATTATCTAAGTTAAAATAACAACTTATATTGTTACTTGTTCCCAAAATGGCATGGCACTGGCTCCCTTGGATAGCATTTTTCATGTGGTTGAAATTAAAGTTAATTGTCATGATCATTTTCCCATCAGAGTATCAGAGTAGGAGCAGTCAGAAGCATATGAGAAAAGTTGCTATTAGTCCTTTCTTCACAACCATGAAGACATAAAAATTTGGGTCTTGATGTTAGGCAGCTATAAGAAATAAGTTCCCATAGTACAGAAGAATAAAATTTGTCCCTCAGAATGCTTCCCTTGACTTCTTTCCACACCCCACCAAAAACATGGAGAGAGTAAAAAATAACAATAATAAAGAATAGCAAAGAAACCTTGTGTATTATAAATGGCTGAGATCATATTACTAGTGTTTCAATGACAAATGAATGATAAATTCTACTGAAAATATATTGTCTCTGGCAAGAAGAGTTCATTTAAAAAGCTATTGAATAAGTTCATTTTGTAGAGCTTTTGCTACTCTCCCACTGTACACCACTAATTACCAGCCAGAAAAAAAAGTACCAAAGTCATAACCTGATTCCTTAATGAGTTTCCCATAAATCTGGTCTATTCAATAGAGGTCAAATTGATAACCACCAAGAGTGAATATCAATGCTTTATATAGTGCTACAAGGAATGTGATTATAACAACAAAATGGCTTCTTTCTTTTTCAGAACTTCAGAAAATTGTCACTTTAAGTATATATAACTGTTATCTCATATAAAACATATAAAGCAATATAGGCATTTCAATAGACAGTGATTCAAAACACAGAAATTATTGCTTATCGATGTTTTAAATCTGAAAATAAAATCATTAGACATTAACTGAAATCTGTATTTATATATTTTTCCCTAGTAATTTTTGACCTACAACAAATGGATCAAAATTTCAAAGCACACACAAGGGAGGGAATATTCCTCATTGCTACTCATACTTTTAATTTGTCAAATACAAAGTAGTCAGGGGTGATAAAATTATTTTCCAAACTAAAAGCTTTGTATCCGAGACTGGTACTGTAGCTTTGGGGGAGAAAGGGTAACTTTTCCACCTTGAAAAAAGCCATAAACATATTAAAAACTTTGAAGCTGAAATTTAAGTTTAATTTGATTCTACAATAAATTAAAGGAAATAGCTCCTTAGAGCATAGTCTTGTATCTAGCAAGATAGCAAATGTTGAATGTTTTTTTTTTGGATCTCCCATCTTCATCCATATTCTCCTTCCCTGACCAAAATTGTATGATTTTTTGACAGTTTTTACAGCTTGTTTAAACATTATAAGTCTTTAGCAGAATAAAAGTTTTTTTAATTTTTTAAAAATAATTTCTTAATATAAAAAGAGCTGGAATTGCAGTAAAAAGAAATGCTTTTGCATGTTATATCATGTGCTCCCATTCTGCATATTGGAAGGGAAAGTGACATTCTTCACTGTCATTTTTTTAAAGTTAATATTAGTAATGATTTTCTTCTAAAACTATCATAATCTTTCTTTTTATTTTTCTTTGTTATGGACATTGTGCAAATTTTTCTTCAGGTCCTTTTTACTTTTTTCAGATTACTTCACACAAATCTTCCCCAATTTTTCTTATTTCTTCATACTTACCTTTTATATGATATTCTCCTTATAGTACATATGAAATTCACTTACCAGTTTGTTCAGTCAATCCCTGTTTAATGGATACTCATTTTGCTTCTAGTTAATTACTTCAACAAAAAGTGCTAAGTCTTGTCTTTTCTCTTCCTTCCTCCCTCCCTCCCTCCCTCCCTCTCTTTCTTTCTTTCTTTCTTTCTTTCTTTCTTTCTTTCTTTCTTTCTTTCTTTCTTTCTTTCTTTCTTTCTTTCTTTCTTTCTTTCTTTCTTTCTTTC
>NC_058131.1:258814832-258950481 GCF_016433145.1 Gracilinanus agilis
AGTATATTTGCCAAGAAAACATTCACTGTGGTCACAGTCAGACCTGTCTATAAACCACCCAAAGTATGTCATTTTATGTTTATAATTGCTTAAAAGTTGATTGTAATTTCTGTATGAATTTTATCTGATTTTAGTGAATAATTATATGAATGCATTGCAGTAAACTTTTTCTAATGCTTTATTTTTTATATTAAATTAATTATGGATATCAGCCCACAATTTTCTTTCTCTATTCCTTTTCTTTCTGTTGTTGAGATAAGGGAGATAGTTGTCTCTTAGAGGCCATTTGTTACAGAGTAAGATGTTTATATAAGCCTAATTAAATATTTATGGGTTTCCTAACAATTTATATATGAGTGAGGTTAATTTCAGAATGTGAAAGAATTTTCTTTTAAATGCATCTTGACCTGTTTTCATCACATCCTTTGGTAGTTCATTTATGGCTCCTTTATTTTCTTTTACTGAGATTAGCCTGCTTACATCTGTTTTTTTTTCCTTTGTGTTAATCTCAGTATTTTATATTTTTGAAATATTCATTAGTTTAATTTACATTTTATTTATCTTGATAGATAATTGAATTTAATAATTAACATTTAATTATTTAATCTTTGCTTTTGTGAATTTTTCATTTTCATTTAGATTTTGGTTAATTTAATTTATCCAAAGCACATATCTTTGCCTTTCTTTCTTGACTAAAATTTGATTCTCATATCATAAGCAATAATGATTTTCCATTTTATAAGCTTTTAAAATGCAGTCTTATTTATTTCCTTAATTGTGTTTTGTTTATTTTGTTTCAGAATTTCTTTCTCTTTCCTTATATTTTCAACTTTTCTATTTTGGCACTTATTGGGAAGAATATTTTTTAATTTTCTTTCTTTTTAAAAGTATATATTTATTTATATCAGTGATCAGTTTATATCAATATATCAGTTCATATCATGGATCAATTCTTCTGTCTTTGCCATATTTAAAAACATTAGTTTCTCTCTAACAATTGTTTTAGTTTATAAGTTTTGTTATACCATCTAGATATTTTGATTTTCTTTGATATCACAATGTATTACTTCATGAGTACATTCTTTGATTCATTCACTAATTAGAATTTATTATCCATTTAAGAGTTCATGTTTTCCTCATTTTTCTCTTATTGATTATAATGCCTATTGCCCTCTAGTCTGTAAGCAATAGAATGAATGGCTTTGCCTTTCTTTACCTGTTTTCATGAGTTATTTATGCGATTTTAAAGGCACCATGGAAGGCTAAAAAATAAACAAAAACAAAATATGATGTATGTATTTACATTTCCTATTCATTAATCACTAGTATCATCATATTCACTTTTGAGACTTGACTTCTTTCTTTTTTACTTTCCCATTAGATTTGTTTAGGTCTAAATTATGGTAGATTGAAGGCTCCCAGAGTTGTTTAATTATCTAGCTCTTCCTGTATTTCAATTATTTTTTAAATTTACTTAGAATGTCATTTAGTGTATTTGCACTTAATCTTGGTATTTTGTTAGCTATGGTGCTTTTCAATATAATACAATTTTCAATATAATACCGATTCTTTAAGACTCCATATATATGTATATATGTATATATATGTATGTATGTATGTATAATTGTCCTGTATAAAAGTATTACTTTTTATTGGTGAAGATCTTCATGTTTTAAAAAATATGTTTTTGATTTTGTGATCCATGGATCCTGTTTTGATTTTCTAGAAACAAACACAGGGATTTTTTACATCCATTTCTTAACATACTGTTTCACTTGGCACATTTTTTTTTCTTGTTGTAGGGAGGTTTTATAAGAAATTAGTAGAGTATGGAACTTTCATGCCACCATCTTTTTCCATTGTTACATTCCTCTTTCTATTTACTACATGATATTACTTCACTGCCTTTTAGGGTCTCACTTTCTTTATCTACTAAATAAAATTGGGTAGTTGAAGTAAATGATTTCCTTGTTCTTTGCAGCTTTGATATTCTGACATTTTATGATTTTTATACTCCAGCAGAACCATTGCTAAGAATTCTAACATCTGGGGCAGGAAAGCTGGAGTTTTTAAAGATGTGCTTGTTCTGACTGGGATCTCTCATAAGGAGGTAAAGGTCACTCTGCTCCCCTGGTCCCTACAAGCACACAAAAAAGAAAGTAAATTCCCTTAAAATAAAGAAAAACTGGAAGAACATGTGTCACTGGGTAAGAGAAGAGAGCCGCCCAGGCAGAATGGCATCTGTTAGAACTGGCACTAACCCAGGCAAAGCTACTGCACAAAGAGAGAGAAGGAAGGAAACCTGTAAACTCTCAAATGACACTGGATCTCTGGAGTGACAAGGAAGCAGAGAGAGGGAATTGGAAATATAGTGAACTATCCACTCTCATATGGCAGTCATAGGGCTACAGGGGAGCAATGAAGGGTAACTGGACCTACAGTGAAATAACCTGCTCATTTTCACATAACAGTGTAGTACCTAGGGTTGTGGAACCCATGCTGTGAAGTCTGCCCAGCCTATGCCATTTAACAGGGTCAGGGAAGCAGTGGAGTGGAGACTAGACCAGTCCACACACAACAGAGGAACTGTTAGCATGGGGTGCAGAATATAACTGGACAAAAGAGCTGCAAACCGCCCCAGAGCAAGTCAGCAGGGCCACCTCATTGATAGACACAATTTGAGGAACAACGAAAAGCCAGTCCTGTTCCATATACCAGAGATAAGTATTCCTCAAACTTGGAGCAGTGTGTTCATTGCCAAAGAAATAAAGAATAATTTCAACAGGTAGATAAAGTAACAGGTGGAAAGAAACAACTAGAAAAATTAGTAAAAGACAATAAAACAAAAATCTAATCCCTGACCTTAGAAAATTACTTTAGTGACAGAGAAGACAAAAACATTAACTCACACATGGACAACAATGCCAAAAAAAAAACAAAAAAAAACCAACAACAACATCTGAAGCCTCAAAAGAAAGTGTGAGATGTCAGGCTTCAAAACAGTTCCTGGAAGAAACTGACAAATTTTTTTAAAGGAGAAGAAAATTTACAGAAAAATTCAATAGCTGGTGGGGAGAATTACTAAAGAAAACAGTTTCTTAAGGAATAGATCAAAGGGGGATAGAGGCAAAAACAACAACAAAACTACTTAAAGAGTAGGATTAGCCAAATGGAAAAAACAAACAAACATAGAAACTCAAGGAAGAAAATACCTTCTTAAAAATTAAAATGGGATTGATTGAAGCTGGTGAAACCATAAGACAGTAGGGGAAAAAATAAAACAAAATTTCAAAAGTAAAAAAAAAACAAGAGAAAACTAAAATATTTTACTTGAAAATGACCACTCTAGAAAATACGTCCAGAATAGAAAATCTAAAAATTATCACAATGCTCATCAATGAAAACTATAATCAAAAAAGACCCTGGGCACCATATTAAAAGAAGTAATCAGGGAAAACTGCCCTGATATCTTGGAATAAAAGAGAGAAATAGAAATAGAGAGAATCCACCAAACATCTCTTGAAAGAGACCCAAAAATAAAATACTTCAGGACTATTGTAGCCAAATTCCAGAACTTCTAGGCCAGTGAAAAAGTTCTAAAACCTGACAGCAGAAAACAATTCATATATTGAGGATTCACAACCAGGATTATACAAAACCTAACAGTTTATACAATAAAGGACCAGGAGGCATATATAATATGATATCCCAAAAGGTAATGGATCTAGGTCTACAAATTAAAATTACATACCCAGCAAAACTAAGCATAATCTTTCAGGGGTAGAAATGATATTTAATGAAATAGAGATATAATTATTCTTCTGAATAGCTGAGGTAATAGGAGAGAAATGGCTTGATAGTTGAGGTACTGGAAAACCAAGGAATGACCTGGAGGTTCTCTGATGACAACAAGAAAGATTTGGATAAGATATACTTTACATTAAAGGTGGGACTGAAAACTAACAGAACTTAACTGACTATAGGGAAATCATCAATCAACCATGAAAAATTGACTTTTTGATTATCTCCCTGCTGATCCTAAGTATCCTACATTATATGACCAAGTTAGTCATTTTTTAGTTATACCACTTACAGGTTCTGGAATCAGGAGAGAGTATGGAAACTGGAGAATGGCAGACTAAGGATTGGATAAGGGAATATGTGTCACAGGATCATCTCTTCTAAGGAGAAGGAAGTTTATCCCTACAATGCTTATGAAACCTTCTGAGTTATCCTATCTGCTATATCTCCCCCATGCCATGTTGCCACTGAATTTAAAACCCTCCTTTTCTCTTCTTTGTTCAGACCCTACTCTCTAGTTTCAAGCATTTAAGATATCAATTAATCTGCATGATATCTGAAAGAAATCACTACATATGAGCTCCAAAGCACACCTACAGTTGCAAAGAGCTTTTGCGGTAGAGAGTTTTTTTGGTAAAGAGAGTTAATATTTTGTTTGGAAAAAGATAGTTACAGTCACTCAGTAAATGAGTAGCAAGTTAGTCAAGTTCCTACCATTTGGAAAAAAAATAACAGAATTATGAAAAAAACGTTTTAATATAAGTATACACACATGCAATTAGCTTATTTGCCTACATATGTTTATATGCACATATATACACACATATAGTCTATACATATACATATGAATTTTTATGCTTATATTTTTGATTTTATATATATACATATACATACATATAAATATATATATACATATATACATATGTATATATATATTTATATGTCTGTGTGTGTCTGGGTATATCCCGCAACCAGAAAGAAAAAAGAAAAATCTTTAAGAGTGAATAAAAGAGATCGGCTTTGCAGTTAACCAACTGAGAATACTAATGCTTTACAGGCTGAACTTTGAAGATTTAACTCAAAATAGTACTTCACAAGATTTAATTTTTTATTAGATTTTTTTGATTCAGCAACTAATGAGAGAATTCAAATATTTTATAAAGCCAGAGTTTTCAAATTTCTCCCTTGAACTTCCTCTACAATATCCACTCTCTGTAGGTATCCTCAAAGGTTTTGAAAATGATGGCTTACTTTTTTAAAAAATAAAGAAAGGACATGATTGCCAGATGGGGTTGCAGTCTCTAATCACTAATATCTTAACCAAAAAATGGAAATATAAAAAACTGTTCCTGGTATGTCTAATGCAAGCATATAAGACTGCTTTTGTAGCCTGATGAGCCAATTTCTATATACAGTATTTTAACCACTTCTATTTTTGATAGAAAATTTCTATTACGTATATTTTGAAATCTTCAAAAGCAATGGGAAGGAAATTGGCATTAAAAGTGAGGAAGAAATGCAAGATTAAACTCAAAGGTGCCCTGATGAAAAGAAACCAAGCCTAAGGGATAAAAGACTGGGAAAGGTTTCCTTTTGAAATGATGATACTAGAAATAAACTGCTTTCAGGTAGGAATTTAATTAGAGCTGTCCATCACAGTAATTGCATATGGTTAGGCAGCATGACTCAGCATAGCAGTATATCAGGATAGTGCCTACCCTGAACCCATTGATTGTATTGGATTTGTAGCTCTCAGATCATGGGACCTCCTTCATAGTCAAAGTAACATCCACTTCGTCCTCACTGATACTTTAACAATAATAGAATATCACGAATTCTGTTTTGATTCCAGGACCTAAAGCTGACTTGGAGTTTCATGATGTCCATGTGGCCCAGAAAGCAAAGTCATGTTTCTGGATGCCTTCATGCCTCAAAATTCTAACCTTAATGTCCCAAATAACCTCATGTTTTTGGTATTTTTTCTGAGATGTTCCACACCCTTTATTCTTCTTACCCATTCTCCTCACCCCCATTCATTGTGCCCATTGTATTATGTATTCTGTTCCTCATTTTTGACTAGTTCCTATTCAGAAATCCACCTTTTTCTCTCATTTTATTCCCTGTGGCAGCCTTATTTTCTCCCAACATAAGTATTACTCTGAAGCATCCAAGGCCCTGGGGACTACCTCATATCAGAATGTCTTCTTGTGTCTGTTTGGCTTTGATAGGATACAAAAAACAAAACAATAAAAATGTTAATGATACCATTCACACATTTTATCTCACAGGACTTCACAGAGAATTGGAGGGTAATAAAGGAGGTATGACAGTTAAAGTAGAAAAAAATGATTTAAAGCAAGCCAAGATAAGGAGGCAGGTTTTTCAATAGAACCAAACCATTTGAGTTGAGGAAGACCTAATTAAATGGATAATGCTAAGTTCTATAAACAAGGATTACAGAAGTCAAATGATTTATCCCATTATAATTCAAATGAAATGAAAGAGTCAATGGTACCTTCTGACCCAAAGATTATTAGAAACATGGTTAGTGGCTTATAATAAGAACTGAGTTAGTACATGTTACATATTATATCTAAGCATTTGGTACTGAGTTAAAATGGTGAATTGGTAGTACTTCTGCCGGATCTCCTCTTAAGTACTTCAGAAAGCAAAAAAAAAAAAAAGGAAAATCACTTTATGGAGGCAAAGGTGTTGTGAAAGTGTCAGGGACCCTGGATTTTGTCTCTCCATCTGCTTTTAGTATGCTATAGTTTTACAAAATATTTTCCTCTCTTGAGCACAGTTTTCCCATCTACAGAAAGAGGGAAACTTGGACTTTGCCAACTCTGAGTTCCTTCCAGTTCTAAGAAACTATGATCCTGAACAATATCAGATGATTAGCCTAAAGGTAATAGCCTAGAGACAGATGTTCCCACTTTGTCTCTATGACTGTGTGATGACCCCAAATAGGCAATGCATTTGTTGAGAGTTGCTGAGATGATGTTCAAATAGTTTATTTGAGATATTTCAATACATTAAGTATCTGTGGTTTCATTCATATGGATTCAGAGTGCACATAACAACTCATTCTATCCAGAGGTTCTTAATCTAGGAGTTTATAAACTTCACACACACATGCATGTGTAAAATGTACATATACACTTATGCACATATGTGTATTCACATAAATATATAATAACTATTCCAATTCCACTCTTTTAAATCTTGTGTATTTCATTTATCTTTTAAAATTCTGAGAAATGAATCATAGATTTCACAAGGTTGCCAAAAAAGTTCATGATAAAAAAGAAATAGCTTAAGTAGTTCTATTTTTTATGAGGTTCTATAGTTTAAAAAAAAATTAGAGGTGGCAAACCCTTTGGCCATGAGCCTACACAATTTTAACATTACTGAATGTCATTTCTGTTACTAGACTTGCACTAAGAGGCTACTTTCATTTGAGTTGACTTCTGAAGTTGTTCTCTTATAGAATAGGATTCTAGAATCCAGGTTCACTTCCATACATCAGGATGTCATTAGAAAACCTACAGAGTTAAGGTATTTGTTTTTGGGACTTCTTTAAAATAAATTAATTCAAGTTTACTCTGTACATTTAAAAATGATTTAAAATTATTTATTTCAGTTATTTTAAGGTATGGTAAATGAGTCATTCACATCATTGTGGGTAAAATCATCAGATGAACTAATTGTTTGGGTTAATATGAGAAGGGTACAAATCTGTCAATCTATATCATTTATATTTCTATATTTGGATGAAGAAGAAAACAAATTATATCATTTAATAAAAGCCAGACAACATATAAGGTCAGTTGTTTTGTAGGGAGGGTTTGAATCTGTTTTCTAAGACTGTTCATGATCATTACTATTTTAATTATTGATATTAGATATAAACTTCCCAAGGGTACAGATTGTAACATATTTATTCGTTCTGTTCTGGCACCTACTAGAGTAGGCATTTCTTTAATTCATCTCAATCATTCCAAAAAGCATTTACTTGAATAATGGATCATGAAAGATGAAAGAAAATTGCACTCTCAAACTTCTTGTAAAATGAAATCATCTGATGAAAATTTTGAGATATATAATTATATATGTGTGTATAAATATGTATTTATAAGAATATGTATGTGTACAAAAATGAAAATTATTACCTATTTGGTGAGGCAAAATCAAATTATGTGGGTTCCAATAATATATGCGGTTTTGCAAACATAAGAGTGAATTAATTGTTTTACAATTAAGGAATGCCAAAAATGTACATTGCTAAAGTCATTTTAATAATGTGTGCATTATTTCACAGTTTTTTCCCCAATACGAGTAATTCAAATAAGTAATTTAGTGGTAGGAATAAACTATGAGTTTAATTTATACATTCATTAATTGTACAATTAAACAGAATACTAATTGACTGTAGAATTATAGCTAAACGGAACACTGCACCAGGGTAATTAGTTCTAGTTCTGTTTTTTATTGTGAACATAATTTTTTCTGGTTTCACCCTACCCAATTAGTTTTTGTTTGGTTTTATGGATACATAAATCATTCTAGCACAAAGGTTGAATCCCCAGAATATGGGCAGGTTGTTACATGGCTGTAGTAAAAAGGTTATCCCTTTAAAGAAAGAACCTCAGATTACAGTGGCCAGGTATTTGAAGATCCTTTGCAGGTATACAATTTCCAAGAAATAATCTTCTATTGGAAGAAATAAACAATGTACTGTAAGTCAGAAGTGATCTTATCATTTTGTCAAGGTATGATATTATGGGTCTAGTGAGTTTGAATGAAGTCCTGATGACTTTCACAAAAGAGTCCTCCAATTATTGGAGTGTGAACATGAGTATTATACTTATCATTTTGACTAATCCTCACTTTGGGATCAAAGTGAATTCCTATTTAAAACAGTAGTGATCATTTTCCAGCTCTGTGAATCAAAGAGTTGAAAGCATAATGGGAAAGAAGGGAAAGAAACGTACTGAGTCCATTTCTGCGAAAACAAAGTGGCTCTGTTTCCAATGAGATCACAAGGGAAGCATTGTGGGTTATAGATATTATCTCTAATGTTGTCCTTGGGTGGTTAATGATGTGCCTCCAGAATACTTTATTTTCCTTTAAATATATGGAATGGTAGTGTGCTATAGTGAAATGCACTCTGGGATTAGAATTAAGAGAGGTTTAGGTTCAGTTCCCAGTTTTAACATTAAAGAATTGGTTCTAATCTTACTTGATTTCCTTGAATATAGTTTCCTCAACTGTAAAGTGGTGATTATTTTGTTTACACTTATTCCTCTATAGGGTTATCATGAGGAAAGGTGATTGTAAGACAACATTTTATAGAAGTATTATTTTCAGTAACCTTTTCCTTCAACTTTATTAAAGCTTCCTGGATGAATTATTTCTTTATATTAATATCTAGATATCTAGGTTGGAGAACTGATTAGAAAAATATTATAAAGAGAGTCTTTTTAGACACTAGGGTCAGGACCCTGTTGAAATTGTTTATATGTAGTTCTGGGTTGTAGTTCCAAAGCAAAGAGGAGTACTAGTGCTTGAGACCACGGTGGAGCAAGGGCCCTGTTCACAATTCCAGGGTAGAAAAGAGTACTTGTGATTGCTCAGGACTCAGAGACTCAGGCCTTAGTTCTAATACAAAAAGAATAGCTACATCTTGTGGCTACAGGGGAACAAGACCCCTTCTTGGGTAAATACTAGGATACAGGTCAAGAGATCTGTGACCACACCTCTCCTTGGATCATCCCATCTTTGCAGCACAGAATATTTTCAGATCATGAGAATTCTGAAAAGAGCAAGAGAAAATTCCTAAAGTTTGAGAGTAGTGCTATCTATATCCCAGGAGCAGAGCCAAAATTTAACATAAAGCTAAAAGTCAATGAATAGGCCGAGAAAATGAACCAACAACAACAAAAAAAACTTGACCATAGAAAATTACTCTGGAGAGAGGAAAGACACAAACCCAGAAAAAAGAAGATAAAACCAAAGCAGCTATATGCAAAGGTTTGAAGAAAAATTCTTTGTAAGCCCAAAAATTAATTCATAGAAGAGCTCAAAAAAGAGTGAAATTAAATAAGAGAAATAGAGGGGAAATTGGAAAATAAGGTTTATGCAAGAAAATTAGTGAAAGAACCAACATCTTGGTGGAAGAGGCAAAAAATACTGAAAAAATACCTTTATAAACAGAATTTAATGAGTGGTAAAAGAAGTACAAAAATCCATTGAAGGAAATGTATTGTTTTTTTTTATTCAAATCCAATTTTATTTTTTTAGAAAAAATTTTCCCATGGTTACATGATTCATGTTCTTACTCTAAGAAAACAACTAGAAAAACAAATGATCTGGAAAATAGCTCCAGGAGAGATGACTTAAGAATTACTGGACTACATTAGAGCAATGATCAAAAAGAAACAAAAATCCTAAATATCATCTTTAGAGAAATTATCAAGGAAAACTGTCATGATATCCTTGAACCAGAGGCTACAATAGATATTGAAAGAATTCAATCATCACCTCCTAAAAGGGATATCTAAATGAAAAATTCCATGCATATGATATCAAAATTACAGAATTCCCAGGACAAGAAGAAAATTTTGAAACTAGTCAGAAAGAAACAATTCAAAGATTGTGGAGCCATAATCAGGATTACACAAAATCAAGATGTTAAATGATCAGAGGCTTTGGAATTTGATATTCTGGAAGGCAAAGGATCTAGAATTACAACTAAGTGTAATGTACCCAGAAAAGCAGTTTAAACCTTCATAGGGAAAATGGATATTTAATGAAATAGAGGACTTTCAGGATTTCTTTCTGAAATACCGGAGATAAGTAGAAATGTTAACTTTCAAATAAAAGTTTCAAAAGAAGCATAAAAAAGTTAACCATGAAAGAGAAATCATAAGAAATTCAGAAAGGTCAATCAGTTTACATTCCTATTTGGGAAAATGATGCTTCTAACTTCTCAGAATTTTATCATTATTAGGGTAGTTAGAAAAAGTTCACAAGGAAAAAGGGCATGGGATTATTTCAAATAAAGAAAATGAAAGAGTGAGAAATAGAGATGCACTTGGAGAAGGAATGAAGGAAGAAGGACTTGAAGAAGTAGTGAAATCATGTCATGTAAAAAAGATGCAAAATAGAGAGTTTTAAAAATACTAGAGAATATGGCAGCTACTATAGAACCTTTGAACCTTATTCTAATATGATCTGGATCAAAGAAGTAATAACATTCACACTCAGTTGTGTATAGAAATATATCTTACCCGACAGGGAATAGGAGGAAAAGGGAATAAAAGAAGGCAAAAAACTCATATGAGGGAAATTGAGGAAGATAGTTGTCAGAAGTAAAATAGACTTGAGGAAAAACAGAGTAAAAATAGAAAAGAAAAACCAGGGAAAATTGGGTAAAAGGAAATAACACAGTAATTAGAAAAACTGAATGTAAATTAGATTAATTTATCTATAATGGCAGAATGGATTAAAAATTGGGATCTGGTAATATATCATTTATAAGAAAAACACTTGAAACAGAGACACACAATAAAACTAAGAGACTGGAGCAGACTCTATTATGGTTCAGTTTAAGTTTAAAAAAACAAAAGCAGGGGTAAAAATCATGATATCAGACACCATGCAAGAGCAAAAAATGGATTTATTTAAGAGATGAGAGTAATTTATTAAAATAAGTGGCATTCCCAAAGTGATAAATGGTCAAAATATATGAATAGGCAGTTTTCAGAAGAAGAAATCAAAACTATCTATGGTCATATTAAAATGCTTTAAATTACTATTTATTAAAAACATGAAAATTAAAATGACTCAGATGGACAACTTCACATCTACCTGAGTGACTAATATGACAGAAAAAGAAATTAAAAATGCTTTAGGATATGTTGAAAATTTGGGACACTAACACATTGTTGGTAGAGTTGTGGATGGATCTAACCATCCTGGGGATCAGTTTGGATCTATTACCAAAGGGCTAATAACAATGCAAACCCTTTGAGCCAGCAATACTATTGCTAGGTCTATAACCCAAAGAGATAAAAAATGGAAAAAGGAACTATATGTCCAAAAATATTTTAACAGCTCTTTTTATGATATCAAAGAACTGGAAATTGAGAGGATGCTTATCATTTGAGGAATGGTTGAACAAACTGTGGTATATGGCTATTATGGAATATTATTGTTCTAAAAGAAATTACAAGGAGGGTGGTTTCAGAAAAAAAAAACATGTGAAGACATATGAACTAATGCAAAGTGAAGTGAGCAGAACTACAAGACCATCATACACAGTAAGAGCAATATTGCACAATGATCAACTGTGAGTGAGTTATCTATTCTCAGCAATATAATGATCCAATATAATTGTGATGATGAAAAATGCTATTCTCTACCAGAGAAAGAATTGAAAGAGTTTGAATGAGGATTGAAGCATAATATTTTCCCTTTATTTTTGTTGTTTGCTGTTTTTTTGTCATATGATTAATATAGAAATGTTTCCATCACTTCACATATATAATTGAGGTCACATTTCTCGCCTTCAAAATGTTTGCAGGAGGGTTGGTCAGGAGAAAGAGAATTAAGAACTTAACATTTTAAAATATTGACTGCTAAAATAAATGAATAATATATTTCAAATAAAGTTACCATGATGGACTACATATTGAAGGACTTATCAGAATTCCTGGACAAGCACAAGAAGTTATCTCTCCTCACTTCCCATGCCCGCATAGACAGTTATTCTTGAAAATGATCCTTTAGCTAAAATATTGATAAATAGAATTCACTATGCCAGGTGGGGAATTGTTTCCCTCACCTCCGTCATAATTCCAGCCTTGGAAGTTATAGGGTTACTGGCCTCTTCAGTGTGTAATGTGTCCTAGATGCTGGAGACATATGGTTATCAGAGTAAAAACAAAGAGAATGTAAGAGACGGAAGTTTTGGTATAACTTAGCAGCCGAACAAAGGTACTAGATAAGATGGTGATGTTTTTTTTGGGGGGTGAGGGAGCAATAAGGAACCATATGTGGGCAAAGACTATGAGAGGAACTGACTAGTATCCTCAGACTGCCTGCTTAAGCAACCTCCAGAAACAGGAGAACATACTGGTGAAAAATGAATTTTCCTGTTGTCCTTGAAAGTAAAGCATTTGAGTGTCTTCTAAAAATAATTAAGGTATGATTAGAATATTCAATGAAGATAAGGTAGAGGATCAATAGAAGTTTTTGTATTGGCTCTTAAAAAGCATTAGAGAAGAGAAAGGTTTTAATTCTGGATATTTAAAATTCTCATTAATCCAGTAAGTTTTCCTCAAATTAATTTTTTTTTAAACCCTTGTACTTCGGTGTATTGTCTCATAGGTGGAAGATTGGTAAGGGTGGGCAATGGGGGTCAAGTGACTTGCCCAGGGTCACACAGCTGGGAAGTGGCTGAGGCCGGGTTTGAACCTAGGACCTCCTGTCCATAGGCCTGACTCTCACTCCACTGAGCTACCCAGCTGCCCCCTCAAATTAAATTTTAAGTATGTTTTCCCCCGGATTATATACAAAGTTAGGAAGAAGATAATGAGATAGGCATAAATATAAAACATTTAAGTGAAATTTGTTAATTATTGTAGAGTAAGGTTGGAATGCATTTCATTACCCAACCTATTAAAATATTTTCTTTTGTTAACTAAAAACTAGTTATAAAAAGGCCTATACTTCTCCTTGAATCAAAGACTTTGGATGGATATATTGCCATGTTATAAGGAATCTATATAATATGAAATGTTGTCTGAGAATAAGAGATTCTGAGTATATACCCACAAATTAAAAAGAATGGGGACATGTTGGCTTTAGTTAGAGAGGATTGGTAGCTCAAGGACATGAAGCACAAAAAGAGAAAAAATGATTGTTTTGAGTTATGGAAAAGAAAGTTGGTATTATGAGGGTCATCAACCTCACAGCCATTTTAGAGCAGAAAATTTAGGGTGACATTACCACTTATAATTCATCTTCTCAAGGACTAAATGAAGTTTCAAGAAAATTTATGCTTTTTCCTCAAGAATCATTATAATTTTAATCTTAGATTATGTTCAGGAGAGCTCCCTTTGTCAATACCAAAAAGAAGCTTGTGACTAGTAGACACTTGGATTACCCAGTTCTACTGGAAGGCACATTGGACCTAATGCTTATCTTTACCCTCTTCCACTGCTCATATAAGGAGTAGGGGACACAGCAAAATAGAAAACTATTCACTATAGTCAATATTCTTATACTAGCTTGTACCTGTTCCTCTTGTTTTGTCTCATTGGTCTAAAGTCATGTCAGCAAAGGTGTGGCACAGGTGTCAGAGTGGTACAGAGAGGGCTGCTCTGTTCTCCCTCTCCACGGTGCTGAGCACATTTTTTGAATACCCCACTTGTCCATCTGCCTAATGGAATAATGATGAGGGCTAACAGGCAGCTTGATAGTGCAGTTTGGGCACATAATATAAAAAATATTTACCAAAGCTGGCCTAAAGGCTTATGATTTCTCAGAAGTTCAGTTTTGGTAAATAATCTATATATCCTGAAAATATGATTTTTCATTGTTCTCTTCAGTGGCTCAATATTACTGATATGATAAACTAAAACTCTATGACTTGACATTTAAAATACTCCACAAACTATGGTTAACTTATTCTACCCAAATTCTATATTAATATCCTTGACTTCCATTATAGTTGAGTCAAACTCATTGAGGCTCTTCTTTCCTTCATGCATTAATAAAGATCAACTTATTATTGGAATAGTCTTCCTCCTAATTTGTATTTGTTGAATTGTCTTCTTTCTTCAAGGCCCATGATGAAATTTTTCCAAATCATTGAAAAAAAAGAACCTCTCTTTCTCTTCAAAATTTCCTGGAAAACATTACCTGACTTTCTTTCTTATTCTGTTCACATTCATCCTTATGTTAGATGTACATATGCTGAATTTTCAATAGAAAACCATCAGTACTTTGAAGGCAAAACAGTACCATTTTCACCACTGAATCCCCACATCTTAGCATAGTATCTACTCTAAAGAAAGTACTTATAGAAACAATCAACAATTTCATTGAAGAGAATGACAACTGATGAGACATCCTACCAAACGCTGTGTGATGCAGCCAAGGCAGTACTCAGGGGGAAATTTATAACCTTAAGTGCATATATTAACAAATTAAGGAGGGCAGAGATCAATGAATTGGGCATGCAAGTCAAAAAATTAGAAAGCGAGCAAATTAAAAATTCCCAGATGAAAACTAAATTAGAAATACTAAAAATTAAGGGAGAAAGTAATAAAATCGAAAATAAAAGAACTATTGAATTAATAAATAAGACTAGAAGCTGGTATTTGGAAAAAACAGATAAAATTGACAAAGTACTGGTCAATCTAATAAGAAAAACGAAAGAAGAAAACCAAATTGACAGTATTAAAGATGAAAAGGGAGACCTAATCTCTAATGAAGGGGAAATTAAGGCAATCATTAAGAACTATTTCATCCAATTATATGGCACCAAATATAACAATTTAGGAGATATGGATGAATATTTATAAAAATATAAATTGCCTAGATTAACAGCAGAAGAAATAGAATACCTAAATAATCTCATATCAGAAATAGAAATTGAACAAGCCATCAAAGAACTCCCTAAGAAAAAATCACCAGGACCTGATGGATTCACAAGTGAATTCTATCAGACATTCAAAGAGCAACTAATCCCAATACTATACAAATTATTTGATATGATAAGCAAAGAAGGAGCCCTACCAAATTCATTTTATGACACAAATATGGTACTGATCCCAAAGCCAGGTAGACCAAAAACAGAAAAAGAAAACTATAGACCAATCTCCCTAATGAACATAGATGCAAAAATCTTAAATAGAATACTAGCAAAGAGACTCCAGCAAGTAATTAAGAAGATCATCCACCATGATCAGGTGGGATTTATACCAGGAATGCAAGGATTGTTCAACATTAGGAAAACCATCCACATAATTGACCATATCAACAGTCTAACAAATAAAAATCACATGATTATCTCAATAGATGCTGAAAAAGCCTTTGACAATATACAGCATCCATTTCTATTGAAAACATTGAAAAGTATAGAAATAGAAGGACCCTTCCTAAAAATAATAAACAGTATATACCTAAAATCATCAACAAGCATTATTTGCAATGGGGATAAATTAGAAGCCTTCCCAATCAGATCAGGAGTGAAACAAGGATGCCCATTATCACCTCTATTATTCAACATAGTACTAGAAACACTAGCAATAGCAATTAGAGAAGAAAAAGAAATTGAAGATATCAAAATAGGCAATGAGGAGACTAAGTTATCACTCTTTGCAGATGAAATGATGGTCTACTTAAAAAATCCTAGAGAGTCAACTAAGTAGTTGGTAGAAATAATCAACAATTTTAGCAAAGTAGCAGGATACAAAATAAATGCACATAAATCATCAGCATTTCTATATATTTCCAACACATTAGAGCAGCAAGAGGTAGAAAGAGAAACACCATTTAAAATCACCCTAGACAATATAAAATACTTGGGAATCTATCTACCAAAACAAACACAGCAATTATACGAAAACAACTACAAAACACTTTCCAAACAAATAAAACTGGAGCTCAACAATTGGAAAGCCATTAATTGTTCATGGGTAGGATGAGCTAACATAATAAAAATGAACATTCTACCCAAATTAATTTACCTATTTAGTGCCATACCTATCAAATTACCAAAAAAACTTCTTAACTGAATTAGGAAAAACTATAATAAATTTCATTTGGAATAACAAAAGATCAAGAATATCAAGGGAAATAATGAAAAAAATTTGAAGGGGGCCTATCAGTACCAGATATTAAACTATACTATAAAGCAGCAGTCATCAAAACAATATGGTACTGGCTAAGAGTCAGAAGGGAGGATCAGTAGAATAGACTTGGGGTTAATTACGTCAGCAAGACAGTGTATGATAAACCCAAAGAGCCCAACTTTTGGGACATGAATCCACTATTTGACAAAAACTGCTGGGAAATTTGGAAAACAATATGGGAGAGACTAGGTTTAGATCAACATCTCACACCCTACACCAAGATAAATTCAGAATGGGTGAATGACTTGAATATAAAGAGGGAAACTATAAATAAGTGAACACAGAATAGTATACCTGTCAGATCTCTGGGAAAGGAAAGATTTTAAAACCAAGCAAGAGTTAGAGAAAATTACAAAATGTAAATTAAATGGTTTTGATTATATTAAACTAAAAAGCTTTTGTACAAACAAAAACAATGTAGTCAAAATCAGAAGGGAAATAACAAATTGGGAAAAAATCTTTATAACAAAAAACTTTGACGGGTCTAATTACTCAAATATACAAGGAGTTAAAGCAATTGTATAAAAAATCAAGCCATTCCCCAATTGAAAAATGGGTAAGAGACATGAATAGGCAATTTTCAGGTAAAGAAATCAAAAGTATCAACAAGTACATGAGAAAGTGTTCTAAATCTCTAATAATTAGAGAAATGCAAATCAAACCAACTCTGAGGTATCACCTCACACTTAGCAGTTTGGCTAAAATGAAAGAAGGACAGAGTAATGAATGCTGGAGGGGATGTGGCAAAATTGGGACATTAATGCATTGCTAGTGGAGTTGTGAAATGATACAACCATTCTGGCTGGCAACTTGGAACTATGCCCAAAGGGCTATAGAAGAATGCCTGCCCTTTGATCCAGCCATACCATTATTGGGTTTGTACCCCAAAGAGATCATAGATAAACAGACTTGTACGAAAATATTTTTAGCTGCGCTTTTTGTGGTGGCAAAGAACTGAAAAGGTGAGTATGTACTTCAATTGAGGAATGGCTGAACAAATTGTGGTATATGCGGGTGATGGAATACTATTGTGCTAAAAGGAATAATAAACTAGAGGAGTTCCAGGTGAACTGGAAAGACCTCCAGGAACTGATGCAGAGCAAAAGGAGCAGAGCCAGAAGAACACTACACACAGAGAATTATATGCTATGGTAAAATCGAATGTAATGGACTTCTGTACCAGCAGCAATACAATGACACAGGACAGCTCTGAGGGATTTATGGTAAAGAATGCTACCCACATTCAGAGGAAGAACTGCAGGAGAGGAAACATAGAAGATAAACAATTGCTGGAACGCATGGGTTGAAGCAGACATGATTGGGTATGTAGACTTGAAAGGACCGCACCAATGCAACTAACAACAATTTGTTAATAGGCCCTGAACAAGGACACATGTTACAATCAGTGGAAATGTGCATTGACCATGGGTGGGGGGAGAGCGGGGGATGAAGGAGAAAGTAGGGGCATGAAGCATGTAACCATGTTAAAAATGAATATGAATAAATGTTTAAAAAAGTACTTATTAAATGTTTGTTCTAATGAAATGAATGTTTTCACTTTTCATAGGACATATTATGCTTAAAGTAATAAAACCAAACTTTCTTTTAAATATCTTATAAATTTCGTGTTCCTTAATAGACTGAATAGTCTCACAATTAGGTCAAATCTCTGAAGGTTTTATACTTTGTAGAAATTGTGCAGGGCTTTCAATGATCCCATGCTGCTTATTGCTGTGAAAACTTGTGTTTTTCACACCTACATTCTCTTAGGACTGCTATATTCCTAAAAATTACAGAACACCATGATCTTAGAAGAATCAAAATTGCAGATGACCCAAAGAGCAATGAAAAGATGCAGGGTGGGTGTAGACACATTGCTTACATGCTATTTTTCTCATTGCCAACAGCATATTTCAGAGCTTCATTACCACCTGCCTAGACTATTGTAATAGACTCCTAATATAACATCCCTCCTCCACTCTTTTGTTCCTCCAATCTGTCTTTCATAATATTGCCAGAATAATCTCTCTTATTATTATCTTCAGCTCAGGTGTTTGCTCTACTCAAAAATCTTTAGTAACTCACTGTGGCTTGTGAAGTGAAATTCAAACTTTTTTCTGTCATTCAAGGTCCCCTAAAATTTGGTACTTTTCTCTTAGTCCAAACTTTTCTCATATTACAGAACTCTGTGTTTTAAACACAACAAACTATTCTCTAGCTTTGGTAAATTGATTATGCTCTCCTGTCTTTGGATCTTGCTTCTGTTATTCAGTCCAATTCAATTCAAAAAGTATTTATTAATTAAGTAGTCTCATCTAATAAAATTTAGCTTCTTGTGGGAAAGGACTATATCACTTTTCTTTTTGTACCTCTATCATTTTTACTAGTACAGAGTTGAATTTTAGGAAAAGCTAATTTATTTCACTGATTACTTAATAAGGGAAGGTACTGCACCAAACATGGGATACAAAGACCAAAATAAGATTTTACCCTCCATCATTTAATGAATATGCTACCACATGCATACTGATTCATAAATTGTTATTCAAATTAATTTTACAATGGAGAAAGTACTGATTACTTGCATAATTTGGAAAGATCAGAATGCAGCACCTGAATAATACTGTGATTTTTAAAAGTAGTTATACCCAATTACATGCTGCTCTCCCTTCCTATTTTCTCTTATTGGATTTTTTAAAATTAAAATTTATTTATTTGTTTATTGTTGAAAATAATCAGTTAGCTCCCCCTCTTCTTTTATTCCTCCAATGGAGAAGAAAAATGAGAAAATTTCAAACATTGGAGAAAATGTGGAAAAATAGGGACACTAATACGCTTCCCCCCCAAGAAACTTGTATTTATTATTTTTATTTTTATTTTTAAAAATTATTTAAGTAATGATTTTTCCATGGTTACATAATGCAAATTCTCTCCCTTCCCTCTTCCTTTCCCTCTCCTAGAGCTGAAAAGAAATTCCACTGGAATATATTATTGCTCAAAACCTATTTCCAAATTTTTTATATTTGCAATAGAGTGATCTTTTAAAACCAAAACCCCCAATCATATACTCATATAAACAAATGATAAATTATGTTTTTTCTTCTGTGTTTCTATTCCCACAGTTCTTTCTCTTGATGCAGATAGCTTTCATTCTCATATGTCCCTCAGGATTTTCCTGTATCATTGCATTGCTATTAGTAGCAAAGTCTATTACATTTGATTATGCCACATTGTTTCAGTTTATGTGTACAATGTTATCCTGGTTCTGCTCATTTCACTCTGCATCAGTTCATAAATGTCTACTAAAGTAGTTGATTTCCACGAACTTTTTAGTTGATTCTCTAGGATTTTTTAAGTAGACTATCATATCATCTGCAAAGATTGATAACTTAGTCTCCTCATTGCCTATTTTTATACCTTCAATTTCTTTTGCTTCTCTAATTGCTACTACTAGTATTTCTAGTACAATGTTAAATAATAGAGGTGATAATGGGCATTCTTGTTTCACTCCTGATCTTATTGGGAAGGCTTCTAATTTATCCATATTGCATATGATGCTTGTTGATGGTTTTAGATATATAATGTTTATTATTTTTAGGAAAGGTCCTTCTATTCCTATACTTTCTAGAGTTTTCAATAGGAAAGAGTGTTGTATTTTATCAAAAGCTTTTTCAGCTTCTATTGAGATAATCATGTGATTTTTTGTTTGTTAGCTTCTTGATATAGTCAATTATGTGGATGGTTTTCCTAATGTTGAATGATCCTTGCATTCCTGGTATAAATCCCACCTGATCATAATGAATTACTCTCTTGATCACTTGCTGGAGTCTTTTCGCTAGTATTTTATTTAAGACTTTTGCATCTATGTTCATTAGGGAGATTGGTCTGTAGTTTTCTTTCTCTGTTTTTTGTCTGCCTGGCTTTGGAATCAATACCATATTAGTGTCATAAAAGGGATTTGGTAGGACTCCTTCTTTGATTATTTTGTCAAATAATTAGTATTATATTGGGATTAGTTTTTCTTTAAATGTTTGATAGAATTCACTTGTGAATCCATCAAACCCTGGCAATTTTTTCTTAGGGAGTCCTGTGTTGGCTTGTTCAATTTCTTTTTCTGATAAGGGATTATTTAAGTATTTTATTTTTTCTGGTGTTAATCTAGGCAATTTATATTTTTATTAATATTCATCCATATCACCTAGATTGCTATATTTATTGCCATATAATAGGGCAAAATAGTTTTTAATAATTGCCTTAATTTCCTCTTCTTTTGAGGTGAGGTCTCCTTTTTCATCTTTGATACTGTTAATTTGGTTTTCTTCTTTCCTTTTTTATTAGATTTACAAGTACTATGTATATTTTGTCTTTTTTTCAAAGTACCAGCTTCTATTCTTATTTATTAATTCAATAGCTCTTTTACTTTTGATTTTATTAATTTCTCCTTTGATTTTTAGTATTTCTAATTTAGTTTTCATATGGGGATTTTAAACTTGGTTTCTTTCTATTTTTTAAGTTGCTTGCCCAATTCATTAACCTCTGCCCTCCAAAAATTTGTTAATATATGCACTTAATGATATAGATTTTCCTCTAAGTACTGCTTTGGCTGCATCCCATAGTTTTTAGTAAGAAGCCTGATCATTGTTATTTTCTTCAATGAAATTATTAATTGTTTCTACAATTTGTTCTTTAACTAACTTATTTTGGAGAATCATATTATTTAATTTCCACTTAGTTTTTGGTTTGCCTCTCCATGTATCCTTGCTAATAACTGTTTATATTGCATTATGATCTGATAAGATTGCATTTATTATTTCTGCTTTTTTTCATTTGTTTGCCATGTTTCTATTTCCTATTACATGGTGAATCTTTGTGAATGCTCTATGTGCTGCTGAAAAGAAGGTGTATTCATTTTTGTCCCTATTTATTTTTCTCTATTTACTCTAAATTTTCTAGGATTTCAATCACCTCTCTTACTTTTTTCTTATTAATCTTTTGGTTTGATTTATCTAGATCTTATAGGGGAAGTTTTACGTCTCCTACTATTATAGTTTTATTATCTATTTTATCCTTATTATCTATTAACAGTTTCTCCTAGAGAAATTTAGATGCTATACCATTTGGTGCGTACATGTTGAGTACTGATATTTCTTCATTGTTTATACTGCTTTTTATCAGGATGTAATTACCTTCCCTATCTCTTTTAGCCAGATCTATTTTTACTTTGGCTTTGTCAGAAATCATGATCGCTACTCCTGCCTTCTTTTTCTCAGTTGAAATCCAAGAGATTTTGCTCCATCCTTTCATTTTTATTCTATGTAAGTCTGACTGTCTCATGTGTGTTTCTTGTAGACAACATATAGTAGGATTATGATTTCTAATCCACTCTGCTATTTGCTTCTGTTTTATGGGTGAGTTCATTCCATTCACATTTAGAGTTATAATTATCAACTGTGTATTCCCAGACATTTTGATTCTCTCTCCTCATCCTGCCCTTTCTTCTTTCACTATTTCCTTCTAAAACAGTGTTTTATTTTTAATCAGTTCCTCTAATTCCCCTCCCTTATTGTAAATCCCTTTCACCTCATTCACTTCTTATTCCCCTCTTATTGTTTTTAGGGTATTTTTAAGCTATTCCCCATGCCTTCTCCCTCCCTATTGTTGCTTCCCTCCTCACCAGTCCTTTTGTTACCCTTCTACTTTTCTATAGGGCATGAATCAATTCTCTGCTCCAATGTATCTGATTGTCCTTCCCTCTTTAAGTTATTTTCAATGTATTTAAGAATTATGTATTTCCTCTCTCCAACCTCTTTACCATTCTAATATATTGGTCTTCTCCCACATTCACCCCGTGTGCTTCTTTATGGAATATAAATTTACTCCATTTTGTCTGCGTTCCCATTTCTCTTAATATTATCTCCTTTTTCCCCTCTAGTTTTATATATATTTATACATATATACATATATGTGTATGTATTCATAAACACACATGTATGTATATCTTGACATTTCATCCTATACAGTTTGTCACTGTTCCCTCTTAGTAAACTTCTTCTAATTACCCTGCTGATAAAAACAATTTTTAACATTTACCAATATCTTCTTTTCTTCTAGGGATACAAATTGATTGAACTTATTGGGTCTCATAAAGAAAAGATTTTTTTTACCCTTCTCTCTTAATTACCTTGTGGTGATTCTCTTCAGTTCTATGTTTGGGCAGCAAACTCTCTGTTTAGGTTTTTTTTTTCCTTTCTAAATGCTTGGAAGTCATCAATTTTATGGAATGACCATTCTTTCCCCTGTGAAAATGTAGTTAGTTTTGCTGTATAGTTGATTCTTGGTTGTAGGCACAGTTATCTTGCTTTCTGGAATATTATATTCCATGCATTCTTCTCCTTCAATATAGATGCAGCCAGATCCTGTGTTATCCTAACTGTGGTTCCCTGGTATCTGAATGACTTCTTCTTAGCTGCTTGTAAAATATTTCCTTAGTCTGGTAGTTTTTGAATTTGGCTACAATATCCCTAGAAGTTGTCAGTTGTGATTTAATATAGGAGGTGATCTGTGGATTCTTTCAATTTCCACTTTTCCTTCTTGTTTGAGAATGTCAGGACAATTTTATTGGATAATTTCTTTTAGGATGATGTCCAGGCTTTTTTATTTGGTCATGATGTTCTGGTAGACCAATAGTTCTTAAATTGTATCTTTTAGATCTTTTCTCTACATCTTTGATTGTATCAATGAGGTGTTTCATATTCTCTTCAAATTTTAAATTTTTTAAATTTTGTTTTATATACTCTTGCTTCCTTGTGAATTCATTTGCTTCCAGTTGTTGAGTTCTATTTTTTGAAGACTGAATTTTATCCCTGAATTTTTGGTCATCCTTCTCCTTCTGGTCTGATTTTCTTTGTAGATCATATTTTGCTTTCTTTATTTCTTTTTCAAGCTGGTTAAGTTTGGCTTTTAAGACCTTATTTTCTTGTTTTGGTTTATGTATTTCCTTTTTCAAATTGTCTTCAGCCTCTCTTGATTGCTTTTTGAGTTCATGATGTTCTTGAGTTAATTGAATTTTGAAATATTCCAAAGCCTGTGTCCAATTCGCTGGAGCTTCCTGATCTTCTTCTATTTCATTTGCTCTTTTTTAACTTTCTGGAAAGAAGCTGTCTATTGTGATTTCTGTTCTCTTTTTCTGTTGTTTACTCACATTTTTCTTTCTCTGTTCTGCCAGGTTAAGCAGATGGATTTAATGAGCTTTGATGAAAGGTCTTCCCTCAGCTGGCAATGGATGTTTGTAGTTAAGTTCTCTGCAGTCTATGGGGGATGGCTGTTGGATTTTCCCTGCCCTTTGAAGATTTCTTGTCTGTTCAATTGATGGGATTAAGTATGGACTGGGTTAAAACCTCTAGAAAAAAAAGGGGGGGAGGCAAGATGGAATGTTTTTGTGAGCTGTCCAGCAGTCAGGTCCCCTGCTCTGTCCTGCTGCAAGACCTGGTTTTCTTTCCTCTCGAAGCTCTTTGTTCTCTATCTTGGTGTTGTAAAGCATGTAGGTCTGAAGTTTTGCTCCATCTAATATGCTGTCTTCCAAGTGTTTTGGCTTGGAAGAAATTGAACAAGCCATCAAGGAACTTCCTATAAAAAAATTCCCCAGGCCAGATGGATTCACAAGCCAATTTTATCAAACATTCAAAGAGCAACTTATCCCAATACTATATAAATTATTTGACAAAATAAGCAAAGAAGGAGTTTTACAAAATTCTTTTTATGATACATATATGGTACTGATTCCAAAGCCAGGCAATCAAAAAACAGAGAAAGAAAACCATATACTAAACTCCTTAATGAGGGGGCAGCTGGGTAGCTCAGTGGATTGAGAGCCAGGCCTAGAGACAGGAGGTCCTAGGTTCAAATCCGGCCTCAGACACTTCCCAGCTGTGTGACCCTGGACAAGTCACTTGACCCCCATTGCCTACCCTTGCCAATCTTCCACCTATAAGTCAATACACAGAAGTTAAGGGTTTTAAAAAATTAAAAAAATTAAAAATAAAATAAACTCCTTAATGAGCATTGATGCAAAAATCTTAAATAAAATACTATTAAAGAGACTACAACAAGTGATCGCAAGGATTATTCAGTATGAACAAGTGGAATTTATACCAGGAATGCTGGTTTAACATTAGTAAAAACATCCATATATTAATGGATTAATATATATATAATGTATATACATATATATATTATATGGATGTTTTTACTAATGTTTTACTAATGTTTACTAATATATAATCTATACATATTATATGGATATAGTATAATATAAATATAAATAAATAAATGGAAATCACATGATTATCTCAATAGATACAGAAAAAGCCTTTGACAAACTACAACACCTATTTCTATTAAAACACTTGTTTAGGAATAGAAAAGTGTTTCCTCAAGATAATAAATAGTACTCATTTAAAACCATCAGCAAGTACCATCTGAATGGGAATAAGCTAGAAGCCTTCCCAGTAGATCAGGAGTGAAGGAAGGATGTCCATTATCACTTCTGTTATTTAATATTGTACTAGAAATGCTAGAGGTAGCAATTAGAATAGAAAAAGACATTGAAGGGATTAAAGTAGTCAATGAGGAAACTAAACTATCATTCTTTGCAGATGAAGTGATGGTGTACTTAAATAATCTTAGCAAATCAAATAAAAAGCTTGCAGAAATAATTAATAATTTTAACAATTTCAGAATATAAAATAAACCCATGTAAATCATCAGCATTTATATATAAAAAATTTAGCAGGAAGAGTTAGAATGAGAAACTCCATTTAAAAACACTCTAAATAATATAAAATATTTGGCAACCTATCTGCCAAGACAAACTCAGGAATTATATAAATACAACTACAAAACAAAACTTTTCACAGGAATACAAGTAGATATAAAGGACTGGAAAAAACATTAATTGCTCATGGGTAGGATGAGCTAATATGATAAAAGTAACAATCCTCTATAAACTAATTTACTTATTCAGTGCCATGCCTATGAAACCATCAAAAATCTTTTTTATAGGATTAGACAAAATTATGACAAAATTCATCTGGAAGAACAAAAGATCAAAAATAACAAGAGAACTAAGGGGAAAATGTGAAGGATGGGGACCTAGCAGTACCAGATCTTAAACTGCACTTCCAAGCATTGATCATCAAAACAATATGGTACTGGCTTAGAGATAGAAGGCAGGATCAATAGAATAGAGTAAGGGTAAATTACCTCAGCAAGCTAATGTTTGATAAACCTAAACATCCCAGCTTTTGGAACAAGAACTCACTATTTGAAAAAAACCGACTGGAAATATTGGAAAACAGCATTGGAAAATTTAGGTTTAGATCAACATCTTATACCTTATACCAGAATAAAGTCAAAATTGGGTAAATGACATAAGTATAAAGAGTGTAATCATAAATATACTAGGTGAACATAGGATAGTATACTGTCAGATATATTGGAAAGAAAGGAATTTAAGACCAAGCAAGAGAGCTTGAGAAAATTTCATAAAGTAAAATGAATAATTTCGATTATATTAAATTAAAAAGCTTTTGTACAAACAAATCAAATGCAACCAAAATTAGAAGGGAACAACAAACTGGGGAAAATTATAACAGAATTCTCTGACATAGGTATAATTTCCAAACTATACAATGAACTGAGTTTAATGTACAAGAAATCAAGCCATTCCCTAATCAACAAATGGTCAAAGTATATGAATAGGAAGTTTTCTGATAAAGAAATTAAAACTATCAATTATCACAGGAAAAAGGGTTCTACATCCCTCCTAATTAGAGAAATATAAATCAAAACAACTCTGAGGTACTACCTCATCCCTAGCAGATTGGCCAATAAAGGTAAATAATAAGTGGTGATATGTTGAGTTTTATGCATGTTAGGGAGAACACTTTGATAGCTGAATAAAGTGTGGAGAGACTCAAGTCATGGAGACCAACCAGCAGGCACTTGAGGTCAGAAACCAGGCTATAGAAAGTTAATGAGGAGGCAGCTGGGTGCTTCAGAGGATTGAGAGTCAGGCCTAGAGACTGAAGATCCTAAATTCAAATCTGGCCTCAGACACTTCCTAGTGTGAATCTGGGCAAATCACTTAACCTCCATTTTCTAGCCCTTACCACTCTTCTGCTTTGGAACCAATACAAAGTATTGATTCTAAGATGGAATGTAAGGGGTTTTGTTTTTGTTTTCAAAGAAAGTGAATGAGATAGGGAAAAAAATAAATGGAGGCATCTATTGTAAACAGCCTTCTTAAAGAATTTAGATATAAAAAAATGGAGAGATGTGAAATGATAACTCTTACAAATGGATGGATTAAGTATGAATTTCATGAAGTAGAGGAGTTATGAGTCTGTTTATAGGCAGTAGGAAAGCAGACAGCAGACGAGGAGAGATTGAAAATAAGAAAAAAAGTGGGGATCATAAAGATTTCCAGCTGTGGGAGTTAGGATTATATTAAATTATTTGGAAAATATATCAAGGTGAGTAGCACAATGTGTTGAATAGATAGGTATAAAAGAGCTATCTACGTAAAATGAGGGTTGAGTTCAGATTATCTAACATAAAAGTTTAATTCACTTAGCATAATTTTATGATTTTTATCATTTTGTTTAGTAAAATGAGTAGGAGTGCAGGCAGAGAACGACAGGATTAGTCTAAAACTGAGACTGGGCAGGACAAGATCAGCCATAGATTAAAGGGACTTCAGAAAAGAAGATAATGTAGAACTGTACTGGTTCATCAACATTGTGTCTACCTAGCAAAAGAAATGATCTCTGAGACTACTGTAACAAAGCACTTTAGGGACCAGAATAAGATTAGTGGGAAAACTATCCTTCTGGTTCTCTGTTTCTACCTAGCTTGCTAGCTACATGTGTCAAAATTAGGATTAGATTTTTTCAAATAATTCATCTCTAAATTAATAATATAACTCAATGACTCTGATATAATGTCTTCATGACTCAGGCAAGTCACCTATCCTCTCAATGTTCTCAGAAGCTCACTATAACTCTAAGTTAAAAAGGAAGTACTGTTTGCAGTGGTAGAGTTTTCTTATACAGGAATTCCCTACATCTATGAAATCATGTCCAGCCCCACTGACCCTATAATTTTGTTCTCTTTTGAGTCATCTTATATGAAACTTTTTATTGCATCCAAGAAAGAATGGGTGTAGTGAAATGAAAACAGAACATTCAAACAGAGAAGTGAGTAGGTGTGATGACTGCATACCGAACTGTGGGAAAGCAAATACTACTTTTATGAGATCTTATACAGTATTTACTTTCACCAAAATATTCACTGTTCATTTCATCCTCAGATGTGATCACATTTAACATTAAAATGAAAAAAAAACCCAGAAGGTACTTCAGTGGATCAGGGATGCTCAAAGGCAGAAATCAATCTTACTGCTGATATAGAGAGTTATGGTGGGCTCAGTTAGTATTTTGCATTATTTAAACCACACAAAGGCTAAATTCTTTTCAAAGCTAATTGATCTTATAGATGCAGGAAAAGAAGCTGAAAGAGGATGGAAAACATGAAAGATGTAGATATCTTAAAGGTCATAATGGCTATAAGGAAAGTGAAAATTACCTCAAATATAATAAGTAACATAGATTTGCCATTATATTGTTTCTTTGATAGGGTCTCCAAAAGATGTCTCTTTTAATTATGACTGTAGGAAACATATTCTTTTTTAATGTAAAAGAAAGCAAATGATTTTTTGTCTATGAGGTACAAATTATAATCTACAAATATGTAGAAAGAAAGGCAATGCCAGAAAAATATGCCATACCATCAAAAGTATGCAAAATGAGTGGGTCTCTTCCTAATATCTGATATATTTATATATCAGGAAGAGGATAAATTATGTACCACTGAATCAAACATGGCTTTTTATTGTTATTTTAAGAGATGCTGTAAAACAATCTTTTACCTGAATTCCAAAAGAAAAACCAAGATACACAAGGTGTTATAATGGAATGAGCTCAATCAACCTTGACATCTTCTTATTTGAGAAACTGATAGAGAGATAAAGTTCTCCTACATTTTTCCCCATAAATTCTTCCCACCTTCTACAAACAACTATACTTCCCCAAATGCACTAAAATTTTGTTCTATTATGGTGAATCACAGTGAATAGAGTGACAGCCAATCATTTCTTGCATTGCTCCCCATAAATTTGTGAAGACTAACTACAGTTAAAGACAAATAGATTTTGTTGTACTTGTACTTACTTACCTATTTTATACATATACCAAACCCCAGAAATAGCCATTATCTGATCTGAACAGAATTTATTTAGCTGAAAGTTATAAGCAGAATGTTTTCCATATAGAAACCATTCTGTGATATATGTGTGTATATAATACATACATATATATGTATGTATATATGTCTTATAAAATGACTATAGTAGACAATCAGCAAGGTTCTGTGGTATCTCCTAGATCTGTTCATTAGTTTGAGAATGAGAGTACAAAACACTTAAGAGTAATTCAGGATTGGCAGTGGATGAGGATCCCAAAGTCAACAGAATTAGTGTTTTAAAGATGAAGGAAGATGTAAGGATGAACTTATTGACTTCAGGGTAAAAATTCCAAAGGGAGAAAAGTGAAGAAAGAACAAGTGTTCGCAATAGAAATTAGAGAAGAAGAGGTCCAGAATGAGAGAAAAAGAGAGATGAATAAATATGACTATGGTCAGAGAATTTAAGACTTTGAAAGTGTCAGGATTATGAATGATTTTAACGACAAAATGTGACCGATGGAAAAGGGTCCCACAAGACTCTGGCTCACATGGATAAGGCTTGAGATCCAGAAGATAATTTTCTTTCTGTAGCTTATCTCCCACAGTCACTGCTAGAATTGCTCATATCTACCCTCATTCCCAATTGTTACCCTTTGGAAGAATGGAATAAATGTGGCAGGAAAATGTGAAGGAATAAAAGAAATGAAAGATTAAGTTAACCAATGAGGTAGCTTTTATAGACAAGAGAGAGGAGGGATATTTTTCTTATCAATCAGAGGTATGTCTCTGACAGGAGTCTACTCTGAGAACCTGAAAACAAAGCAATATATGCTCTCAATAAAATGTTCTCTTTGCATGGAATTTGTAGACATGACCTCATTCCATTGATAGTTGATCCTTCCATTTCTTCAAACAAAAGATATTACCTATAATTTCAGGTCAATTACAGAATTCATCATGCTGATTAGGATACTTCTAAGCAACCTCCCATGATAAGATATATACTATACCTTTGGTTTTTCAAGCAATAGCAATATTTAGGAATTGAAGAAGTCATTAGTTAGGAATTTCCAGAGGTCATTAAAATGAATAATGAAGCCTCAAAATATTATGGCAGTGCTTGGGGAGAAGAAGAATAGTATTAGTCAGACACTGAAGTCCTTAAAAAAGAGGAAGAATAATGTGAGGGTTTGTAAGTTATAGCAACAAGCATCTCAATTAGATGATACAGATGGAGTAAAAATCATCAGAAGGAGAGTTTGTTAAGTGATAGCAATAGAGATGTAGAATTGAAAGTGGGAACCAAGGAATGTGCCAACCCTCTTCTGACAATATGAATATGGGGACATAAGAAAGAAGAAAATTTACTGAGGAGAGTGTCAACTGATTATCTTTTAGAAACAGTTAAGCTTCTTTGAGGGCAAGAACATATAAAAAGGTAAAATAATTTAATTAAATTAGCAATTCTGGAAGTAGAAAGGATTTTGGCTGGTCAATGGTTTGGGGCATGGGGTAGAAAGTTTGGAAATGAACAAAAGATTGCTTTTTAATGTAGGAAGGAAACAAACATTTATTAACAATTGTTCAATAATGTAATAATTACTTTACAAATGTTATCTCATTGATCTCCACAACAACCCTAGAAAGGAGATATTATTATTATCTTTATATCACAATGGAGGAACTTGAAGCCAATGGAAGTTAGCTGACTTGCCCTCTGAGACTGGATTTGAATTTAGGTCTTGATTCTAGACCAGTGATTCCCAAAGTGGGCACTACTGCCCCCTAATGGGTGCTCCAGCGATCCAGGGAGGCAGTGATGGCCACAGGTGCATTTCTTTCCTATTAATTGCTATTAAAATTTAAAAAAATAATTTCCACGGGGCTAAATAATATTTTTTTTTTCGGGAAAGGGTCGATAGGCCAAAAAAGTTTGGGAACCACTGTTCTAGACACTACCTAATTGTTTACTTAAAGAGGGCCTAAGGATTCAAACTACATTCATAATAATACTAAGAGATTATTTGTTCATTAATATACTTATTCCTTTTCCAACTACATATCTGTGTGAGGAAGAATTTTCTTCATATACTTCAATTAAATCAATATATTGCAAAAAGATTTTTTAAAGAATCAGAACAGAGAACAAGTCATCTTCCATTAAGCCACACATTAAGGAGATTTGTGAAAATTTTTAAGGCAATAGTTTTCTTCTCATTTTATATCTTAGAAGATAAGATTTTATTATATTAACATATAATGGAATTGTTATATTATATTAACATATAATGGAATTGTTGCTGTTTAAGTGAATTAATTAAGATACATTTAAAATATATTTCCAATTATTTCCTAATATGGCAACATTCAATAGTTATAACTCCAGTAAAAATACCCCAAATTTCTGAATCTTCAATAAATATTAAGCATGTAAAAGGTTTCTGATGTCAAAAAAATTGAGAACTCCTTATCTTGATGAAGGGTGATTCTTTATAGCATAGCTGGGTTTTCTATAGGCACAGTAGAAGAAGACAGAGGAGAAAGGGGAGTAAAAGGAGGAGTGTTGAAACTGAATGGTCTTGTGAGTACGAGAAGAAATAGAAGGGAAAATGATATTTTGCCTTTGCAGATGGTGGCTCTGAATCACAAGAATTAAGGATGTAGAGGTTAGAGATTTGTTAGCCACCTGCAGAATCACAGAATCATCAAATTAGAAGGAAACTTGATGGTAATGTATAATTCCTAAATTAATCATTAATTTCCTTTGCAACAACATCCAATTAAATGAACATTAGTAAATACCTATGTGCTAGGCACTTCACTATGCTATTCTCTAAAGGGTTTTTGTTCTCAAATTTTGCTTTACTAAATTTAGTGATGGGTAACTACTGAGAGCATATTGATTCCATTTTCAGAGTTCTGATGAACAGAAAAAAATTCCTTTTTTTTCTCTGAAATTTCTCTTCTAATGTTCACAATGTGACATAGTTTCGGCTTCTGCATTTATAGAATGTTGAATATTTTGAAATAATAAGCCTCAAATTATCTGACAAAAGCAAACATCAAAATTTATTTCTTTTTTGTCTATTGAATAAGCACTCAGGATTTTCATTTAGTCAGTTGCTGGCTAGAAGAGTGAGAAGGGGAATAAACATTTACAAAACACTTAAAATATGCCAGGTACTTTGGTAACTGCCTTAAAATATTGTCTCATTTGATCTTCAAAACATCTCTGAAAAAGGTTCTGTCATTATTTGCCTTTTGTTGTTGTTTAGTCATTACAGTTGTGTATGACTGTGATCTCATTTGAGGTTTTCTTGGGAAAGTTGCTGGACTAGCTAACCATTTCTTTCTTCAGCTCATTTTACAGTTGAGTAAACTGAGGCAAACAGGTTAGTTAACTTTCTCAGGGTCACATAGCTAGTAAATAGGATTTGAGGCTGAATTTTAATTGAAGTCTTTCTGACTCCAAGTCAATAGACTGCACCACCTGTTTGCCCTATCTCCATTTTATAGCTAAGTAACTTGAGGCAAATAATAAAGTGCTTTACCCAGAATCATATAGCTAGTATTTGGGAATGCCATTTAAACTCAGATATTTCTGTTTCCAGGCCAGCACTATTAACCACTATAAAATCCTGATCTCTAGGAAGTATAGAGACGCAGATTTGCCATAAAATCTGCGTGTGTATATGTGTTGCTGTCTCTGTGTTAGTGTGTGTGTGTGTGTGTGTGTGTGTGTGTGTGTGTGTGTGTGTATGCAAGCTCGTGCACATGGGTCAGGGAGGGAGAAGGTGCTAATAATTAGTGTAGGCAAATAAATTGGTTCCATGGGTAATAAACTCTTTTTTGCTGTAGGTCTAAAACTTGATATGGATATTTTAGAAGGGATTTAGTTGGGCTGATTGGCCTCTGAGGTACCTTCTGCCTCTGAAATATCGTGATTCTATGGCCTCACTGTGAACAAATCATATTTCATACTTTTAAGTGAAACTGTTAGCTTAAAATTCTACATTATTTTCAGCCAAAATGAGGCTTAAAGAAAAACAGGTATTTCTTAAAATATTACAGCGTTCTTAATAAGCTGTTCACTTTCCTTGTCTCATGAAGACAAGTCAATCAATAATACATCCTTTAGAATCATTTAATAAGAACAATTCATCCTGCAAACCATTATTGAGTGCCCTCTCTGTGCATGCCACTATTCTGGGTTCCAAGTGCTTGTGGCAATTACGAAGTGATTCTCAGATTGCTTAACAGAACTGCCAGGGGAAGTGTTATAATAAGTGGCTTCATATCGATTTCACCAAAGATTTGATGATAATTTTAATGTAACCCAATAGCCTACCTTGTGCATTGAAAAAACATGTGTCTAAACATAGTTCGGCTTCTGACTGCTTCACTTCCATTTTCTTTATATTCATCATGTTAAAAGACTGTATATAGAACCAGCTTGTCAAGATATCCATTTACTGCCTTTAATTTTTGCATCAAATCTATATATGCCTGACCTCATTCTGAAAAGGTTAGTCATTCAGTCAGTGCTTATAGGGAAGTATGGGACTAGTTGTTAATGTGATTTTTGTGGTAAGTATATAGTGATAACCAAGTTGAGTTATGAAAATTAAGTCTCTTCTCTTTCATTATTATCCCTCTTCAGGATTCAAAGAAATTAGAAACCTAATTACAGTCTCTATTCCCAAGTTAGACATTAATTCTTATTACAGAGTCAATAACTCAGTTTACGTGGATTAAAAAAAAAAGTATTTTGGGATCTTCTTTTAAAACAAAATTCAGCTTGGTTTTGAATGAAGAGTATATATTTCTTTAATTAAAAACACAGAAAGTTTCTTTGTAATCCTGGGCTTAATTTTCCCAATCTTATCTTCCCTAAAAATGAGGAATGAGAATTCTAAGTAGCTTGGGTTTCAGAAGGCCATGGGATAGAAGAGAAGAAGGTTAATAGATTTTTAGTTCTTAGGTGAAATGAACTTGATCTTTCTACATATTCTAAAAGCTTAGCTCTCAAAAGGTGGTATGTTAGAGGGAGGAACTTGGGAAAAGAAAAGAAAGCAGCATCAGGGAGTCAAACAGGGTGTTCAACACACATAATTGTTCCTAATTTTTCACCAAGAAAAATCTGTGATCATATTAACTCGTGTTGCTCCACCCCATCAAATTGCCTTTGCCTAACTCAATGTCTTTTTTGCCAGTATATACCCAACTAATTCATCAGGTTTTCTACTAAACAAGTTGATTTCAAGATCTATTATCTATGGACTAGAGCAGTCCAGGTCCTCAGACCAACTCCTATAGAGGACTTAATCCTTTCATAAAAAAGTAGGTGCTTTCCAGGTTGACTTTAATACTTGGAACTTCAGCAAAGGTCAAGTCAATATCTAATAAGAAGTATGGAGCCAAGGATGACGGATAGAAGAAGGAACCAAGGAATTCAAATATTACCAGTGGAATTAGACGTTAGCAGTGTTGGAAGATAAATTTGCATGCCTATGGTGCCATGTTCTATGGAACTTTACTATGCAAAAATGCTTCTCTAATCTGTGGGTATTCCTACTTATCCCACTCATCTGTGTTTGTGATAGGGTCTAGAGAAGATGATTTGTATTCCTTTTTTCTACAATGCTCTCCATTTCTTGTTTCCTCATAAATTTCTCTGCTCTCCATAAATCTAAGAAGTAATATGTCCCCTATTCCAATTTGCTTAGGAGAGCTCCTTTTATGTCTAGATCATATATCTATTTTGACCTTAACTTAATAAATGGTATTATGAATTGGTCTATACTTAGTTTCTGCCAAACTATTTTCCAATTAACCCAGTCATTTTGACCAAATAGTGATTTCTTATCTCCAAAGCTTGGGTATTTTTGAAATAAGTATAATAATGATCTTTTACTAGTGTTCATCTTATATCTGTTCTGTTCTACTGATCTACCTTTTTAGGTCTTAGTCAGTGTCAGATATTTTGATTATTATTGCTCTTTAATGCAGTTTAAAATCTGGTACAGTAAACCCAGTGGAATTGCTTGTCGGTTCTGGGAGCGGGGAGGGAAGAGGAGAGGGAAAGAAAATGAATCATTTAAACATGGGAAAATATGCTATAAAATAAATGAATAAAATTTTTAAAATCTGGTACTGTTGGTGATTTCTATTTTTAACCAATCCACCAAACATGTAAGCTACTATTCTATGGCTACATTAGGTACCAGTGATAGAAAAGTGAAATGAAAAATAGTTCTCATCTTAAAAAATATCAATTATCCTTGGCATTGATGTGATGTTACAATATATAAATAGTTCTATATAGGGAATGTGTCCTGAGGAGGTAACATATGAAAATAAACTTAAATAAAAACAGGGATTTTCAGAGGTGGAAGAAAGGAATGAGTTTTAATTGTGGGAAACAGCCTGTTCAAAAATATGTAGGTGAGAAATGTAAGACATCAATAAAGTCATTCTTGAGTTAAAAAAATGGCATGAGCTAAGTGATAGATGTACAAACTAGAAGTTGTAATCTATATTTTATAGACTGATTTTCACAAGTATTAAAATTAATCCCTGAGGCCTTCAATTATAGGATATGGGATATAGTAAATAGAGCACTGGACTTGGAATCTGAAAGAACTCATTCAAATCTTGCCTTAGAAACTTACTATGTGACCCTGGGCAAATGATGTATCCTCTCTGAAATTTAGTTTCTCATCTGTAAAATGGGAATAATAATAGTATTTACCTTTTTGAATTGTTATAAGAGTAAATTGATAACATATATGTATTTTCAAACTTTAAAGGTCTATATAAATGTTAGCATTGTTATTGCAATCTCTTCAAATTTAAAGATAAGGAAACTGATGTTTATAGACTTTAAGTAATTTTCCCCAAAAACAATGAGATTTTTAAAGATGGTTCAAGCTTTTACATCTATAACATAGAATGTCCTTCCTCCTCAATTGTTTCTTTTGGAATCCTTAGTTCCCTTCAGGGTTCAGTTCTGTTCTCTAAATTGTTAATTCTGCTACTTGTCAATATTCTCCTTCCTCCAAAAATCATTTTTGCTTACACACTCACATACACACATATGTGTATATATATATACATATATACACTACATAGATGAGCATATATATATGCTCATCTATGTAATTGATATTTCCCCATAGTAGAATATATGCTCCGTGAGTACAAGAATGACATTATTTTCTGTTTTTCTATAGTAAGTATTGGATTTTATATCTGACACATAGAATGTGCTTAATAATTTCTGTTTGGGTTTACTTTAAAGTCAAAATTATACTTTAAATCTTTATCTAGCTTAATATTTTATCTTTATACTCCTCTAGAGAAATACTTTTAAAGCACTTTAACACCCCCCCCCCTTTACAAACATATAACACACTCACATTTGGTAACCATGGTTACACAGAAAAATGGCTTTATGGGAGAAGATTAAAGATTTTAAAACATAATGAAACGTGTTGATTGTCTCTACATGTGTATATGGGGGGGTAAGAGACGAAATTCTTTGCTTGGTAAAAAATATTTTATATCTCTTATTATATGTTTGCCTTGATGAATGAAACCACATATAACCTGAAAATAAAAGCTCAGAATCAAAGATTATTTTCCCCTCCATTCTTGTAGCTCCCAGGTATATTTGTAATTTGGAAACTAAAACAGATTTATCATAGCATCTGATTAGAACATATGGGGAGGTGGGAGATTTACTTAACAGTTGGGCTAATTTCATTTGGACTGATTTGGTAGCTAAATCTCTGCCAACCACCTTTCCACCCCACTTAGTTTGATAACAGAGGCTAGTGAGTTGGAAATAACACAAGAGAGACTCAGTACTAACAGTCTGTGAATGAAATACCAGGAATAGATACTCTTTTTCTCTCTGAACCCATCAGTATGACTCCAATGTCTCTGGATGGCTCAATGGCCTTTCAACCTTGACAGTGCCCAACTCTACATGAGTCTGTTGGAAAAGAGTTTGAAAAATAGCTCTCTGGACTCCCTTGGGCAGGGCTTATCTTTCCCTTCTTCAAACTCTTTCTTCTTTCCCTACTTCCTCATTTTTTTGCCCTTCAAAGATGGGAAAATCCTTTGGGAACATAGATCATCAATTGTTCCTCACAATGCCTCTGTATGGTCTTCAGGAGTCACTCATATTGCCTGGGGGAGTAGAGAACTTGGGAAAAAGCAACTGTGAGGATAATGAAGTGAGCACAATGGAGTTCACCTCTGAGGGGTCAGCTTGAGTCCCCCTCCATTTTAATGATTACACCTAACTAGACCCACACATTCCTAAATATCAAACTTCCTCAATCAAACAAGCCCAGAACTGCATTTCTGTTTTGCAAGAGCATATCATGTGGTCTGTAGGTAAGTTAACACTTGATAAGGTCAATGGGGTCATAAATGCCTTTAATCTTCTCTTCTGCAAGCTGTAACATTTTTAACCTGTAGCACAGTGGCAGATAAAAAAAAGAGGTGGGGATTTTTTTCTACCTTTGAAAACATCAAAAGAAGTCAAAGAAACATTTTTAATCTGAACTGTACACCACTGAGCAACACAAGCAATAGGAAAACACATTGGGATCATCAGAAATGGCTTCTGAAAAGCAAAATTTGAGCCATGTAGCTGAATAGTGCTAGCAAGTACCCATCAGTGAAAACAAATTCCCCTCTTAAGTAAAGGTCTCATTGGAGGGCAGGAGTGGAGTGAGCCAAGGTGACAGTTCTTTTCACAAAACAACATTTCAGAGGGGGAATGGTTTGGATAGAGGAGAGGAAGTCAGTCATGGAACATGACACATTATATACACTCATAAGCTGCTTTAGAGCATTGAGTCTTGACTCTCATTTTGCAGCAGAAATATCCAGCTCAGAAACTATTTCCAATTTCCTGCATTGATTTCAACATGAATAGAGTGGGAAGTCTTCAGCAGCAGCAAAATAAAACAAAACAAAACAGGGAAGATGATTTTTTTTCTGTTAGAGCAGTATTCCAGAATTGCATTGCATTACCATATTTCATTTTTCATTTTAACTATGGAATAGCCATATGAATATGACACATACCCCCTTCTCCCATTAGTAAATTCCTTCTGGAGTCTTCATGTTTTGGAATGCCAGACTTGATTAGGTAAAGTTAGGTGGCTCAATGGATAAAGCACCAGCCCTGAAATGAGGAAGAGCTGAGTTTAAATCTGGCCTCAGACACTTAGTAGCTAGGTAACCCTAGGAAAGTCACTTAACTGTGTTTCCCTCAGTTTCTCTTCTGTAAAATGAGCTAGGGGAGGAAATGGCAAACAACTCTGGTATGTTTGCCAAGCCGATCTCAAATGGGGTCACAAAGGGTCAGATACAGCTGAAACAAATGAACAAGAAGAAACCAGACTTCACTGCCCTCCCATTCTTATTCCAGACTTTAAAACTATGCCTCTGTCCTAGGCAGCTTCTTCCTATCTCATACTCCTCTTTTCAGCTCATTTTCTATGTTGTTTTCCTCCATTAGAATATAATGTACTTGAGGGCAGGAACTGTCTTTTCTATATCCTTGTGCCTCACAGTGTCCAGCAAATAGTAAATGTTTAATAAATATAGTGTTTCCCCCCCTTTCTTTTCTTCTTTTTTTCCTTCCTAAAGAGATTTGTACTATATGTTGAAGGGAGCTCATAGTGATAACATTGTTGGAGTTAAACATTCAACTAACTAAATACTTGCCAAGTGCCTGCTGTAAGAATAACAATATATTCCAAAAATAAGGAAGAAAACAAAGTTTGGATAACAAGAAAATATATCAATCCTGCTTTTATAGAACTTATTTATAGAAGTATGTGAAACAAATAAGAGCAATGGGAAGAAGGGAGATAGAGCACAGAGACAACAAAAAAATGGTGAAAAGAACCATCTGAAAAAAGGCCCTTACTGCTTTCTGCTTTTGTGCCTTTGCATCTGGTCAACGTATTCTATTAGGGATCTAGTGCTTGACTCCAGGGAGGTAATCTTAAAGAAATAATGACATTAGTGTAATTGGATACATAGTATTTATGGATATTGAATGGATGAAGTGTCAAAATACAGTAAGTTGAGATCAAATTGTTACACACAAATATGAAATATTTTTAAATATTAAATTGTTATACTCTTCTTTTTTTGAGCTAACATTTATTCATACATGTAACACATGATGTAGCATGTAACATAATGATATAATATATAATTCCTTATAACTATGTGATGAATTATGAATATACTTATATTATAATAAATATACTTATTCAAGAGAAACAAAGTCTCACATTAGCTAAGTATAAAAATCTATGTCTCATTCTTTTCCCCCTTCCCCTTTCAATCTCTCACCCTTTCTCAATAAGGCAGGTAATATGATATAGATTAGTACATATATAATACATATTTTCCTGTTTTCTATACTGTGAAACAAGACACATACTGCTTACACTAAAGAAAAATTCAATATGTAAATAAAGTGAAGGGTATGTTTCAATGTGCATTCGGACTCTCTTTCTTCTATGGTAGGGGAAATTCTTTTTTATCATGAATCACTTGGAGTTGTCCTGTATCTTTGCCTTGTTGATTATACTTGTCAGTTACAGTTGATCATCATACACTATTGTTGAGGCTGTATACAGCATTATCCTTGTTCTTTTCACTTCATATAATTTTTTCCAGGTTTTTTGTTTTTTTGATCATCTTATTTGTCTTCTCTTATGAAACAATAGTATCCCATTACAATCAAATCCCACAACTTGTTCTGTAATCCCTCAGTTGATTGGCATCCCTTTAGTTTCCACTTCTTTTCTATAGTAAAAAGAACAACTATAAATATTTTAGAACATATATTTTATTTTATTTTTCCTTGGTAACTTTAGGAAATAAATCTAATAGTGGCATTATAAGGATAAAAGATATACACAGTTTTATAATTCTTTGAGTGTAATTCCAGATTGCTCTCCAAATTGGTTGGATCAGTTCACAGTTCCACCAACAATGCATCAGTGTTCCCATTTTTTTCCGCATCTTTTTCAACATATGCCCTTTTGTCATTTTATCATTTTAGCAAATCAGATAAATGTGAACTGATATCTCAAAGGTATTTTGGGTTGTATTTCTCTAATCAATAATGATTTAGAGCATTTTCCTGTTATGTGTAGCTTTGATTTCTAAATTCTATCTAATATATTCAAGATTTTTCATTTTACATTTTACAAACCTTTCTATGCATTGCTTATGCATAAATTCTTGTGATATTCATAAATCTAAGTAATATGTTCCTTGCTCTTCTAATTTGTTTATAATATCTCCCTTCATAACTAGGTCATGTATCCATTTTGATCTTATGGTGGTAAATGTTATAAGATACTGGTCATATATAGTTTCTATTAAATTGCTTTCTGGTTTTCCTAATAATTTTAAACAAATAGTAACACTCATTCTAAAAAAAATCATTTTCTCCACTGCCCAGACTTCTCTTTTTTTTGTCTGCCTTGGTTCCCTTCACATTTTTCTTCCATTTCTTTTATTTTTGTATATGACTGCAAGGTACATGAAGATAAGACCTGTGCCTTATATAAACTTTGAGTTTTCCCCAACACGGCACTTTGCAAACATAATTCCTACTTTTAAAAACATCAACGGAAGTCAAAGAAATATTTCCATTCTGAATTTATGCCATCAAGTAACAGAAGCAATAGAAAATTTCAGAAAACTAATAAGAAATGGAAACTGAAAAGAAAAATTTAAGCCATGAGCTGAATAGTGCTACCAAGTAACCAATAGTAAAAAGAAATTCCCCTTTTAAATAAATGTCTCTTTGGAGAGGGTGAGTGTAGTGAGCCTGAGGTTCTTTCAGAAAACAACAGTTCAGAAGGGAAATGTTTGGATGAGGCAGGGCAATTCTACCATCGAACCAGTCTTTCAAAGCTTAATCATTCAATGCCACTACAACTCATGTGATCATTTCTTCAAGAGCTTCTACCACAGAGAGGAAGCATTTATAATCCAAAGCCCTTTCTGGGTTCTTTTCTTTTTAATGTTTTTCTTATCTAACAAGAAGTAAAATAGAGTGTTCTTTCTGAGTCCATTGATTCCATACTCTCCCCTGATATTTTCTAAAAGAGTGGAAATGCTTGACCCAAGGACATACTGTGCTACCTTGCTAGGGCAAGGAATTTTGGGGAAGCACTTTAAGATTAAGAATGCCTAATAAATAGTGAGCAAAATGCTGGAAAAATGGATTTGGTGAGATAATCTCTTTTTTCCTCTTTCCTACTTACTGTGTGGCTCTTTATTACTACTTGAGGCCTTTTATTTAGCATTCCATAATTGCAAAGTGCCTGATTTTGCTCTTCCTCAATGCCACCATTCATTCATACCACCTATTACTCTACAAGATGACTGGGCAAAACAATTGTTGGAAGTTAAATAAATAAATTTAGGATAATGCATTTTTACTCAATGTCTCATCTATTGTTTTATTTTACTTTTCATAATAGAAACTTGGTTAACTGAGCATTTCACATTATCAGTTATTTGTGATGCTCACTCCATTGGCAGTGAAAGTCTTGAGAAATATTTTGTGGGGTACTTAGGCATTAGAATTCTGAAATCAAAAGCCATATAACAAGTGCATTTCAATTCACTTTGTATTAATGTCTATGCTATCTACAGACAAAAAAGATCTTTCTGAAAGAGGGAAAAGACACTTTTTATTCTTCATTGGAAAGTGTAATAGAGTTCTTTACATATCAGTAATACTATTAATTCCTCCTGAATGGCCACTGAAATGTTGCCCTGTCTATAGAAAACCCACATATTCTCCGTTCCCATGACAAGCACCCAGTTTTAAGGAGCTAGACCAGTGTTCCTGGGGAAAAGAAAAATCAGTTTAATACACTAATATATTAATAAATGCTTTGCATTAGATAGATCCAGTCAGAATAGCCTTGGCCACTTATTAGTCTTCCTCAACAGTAGCCAGGGTTGGATATAACTTACAATTATATGATCAAAAAGAATGTAGTCCCTCTAAAAAGAGACATATGTATTTGCAATAAAGACAAAGGATGAAAATAAATATATTCATGTTCATAAATAGTGCTTTTATGATTTATTTTCAAAATAGTGTATTTGTGAAAAATTATGAGCCACAAGGGTCCAATTAACTCAATGGAAATCTAATTTATGTGGCATGAAGTACTCAGGGGGAAAAATATAATTCGAAGGTATGTTTAGTAAGGCTAAATTGGTGAAGCCTTGCTGGGGCACAGCTTGAAGTCTATCTGATGATGTGGATTTCATTAAACATCATCAACTTAGAGTGGGTTAGGTGATGAGAAGGACTGATCTGAACCTGAGGGCACAAGAGAAGATGGAATTTTTTTATTCTTAAATGTCGCTAGAGGCTGTATCTAAGAGACAGCAGCAGAATAGTTTTCCAAGACAGTGAGCCCAGTGGTAAACAAACTCGAAAAGAGTGAGAGTGTTTCACCCAGTACCCTGGGAAAGTCCCTGGTGGCCTAGTAGTTAAAACAAAAGCTGGTCCATTGGCCCATCGACTCTATATTTCAGGTAGCCTGCAAGCCACAGCCATGTGTTGCTATTGATTTGGAGAAGGCATACACAAAGAAATCAATATCTTCTGGCAGCTGAACTCTTCAGATATTTGCTAAAGAACTGGATAGTCATGTTTCTGCTGGTATAGATGCTGCCAGTTTGGAGTCTGGTGCTCTCTGATTAAATAACATCTCGTTTAGTCGTTATTGATAACTGACAGGCCAGCACAGGCACCAGTGTTTACTGTGATTAATCTAAACAAGAGCAACCCATATTGACCTGTTCCTTTGGCATCTGTGTAAGTGAAGAATATCTGTCATTTTATAGGTTACGAGTATTTCCTTCTATCTAATGAGCAAGAGAGAGAGAGAGAGAGAGAGAGAGAGAGATAGAGAGAGAGAGAGAGAGAGAGAGAGACCCAAGACAATTAAAATGCAGTATGAAAGCTAAAATCTCATTGTTTTCAACGTATATACTAATAACAAGTTCTCTGCTTATTCACTACTTTAGAAAGTAGGTTTTGCATAAAATCAATAATTGCAAATTCTTGATCATTAACTTTTCCAAAAAAATTACATATATACAAAATGCACTTCTGTTAATGTGAGGTATCAAAGCACCTACTACATCAACAGTAGGTAAATGTGTATATTTAAGCAATGTATGTCCTTAAAAAAGGAATATCTATATATATATATATGTATATATATATACACATATATATGTGTGTGTATATACACACACACACATACACATACACACATTTATGGAGAAAAGACACATAATAGCAATACTAGATCTGAATTCAAATCCTGACTTTCCTTTTTTGTTCCTCTATAACCTTGGACAAGTTCACAATATCTCTCTCTCAACTTGACATGAAGGCTTGGACTACCTAGCATTGAAAGACCAGTCATAAATCTATAACCCTATTCTAAATGACCTTTGTGATATCTCCCAATTTGAAGACTTCAATAATGATATTAATAGTAACTAATTTCTATTTTTAAAGTTTTCAAAAAGGTTCACATATGCTATCTTATGTGACCTTGAAAACAATCCTGTGACATAGGTATTGCATGACTGTTATATCCTTCTATCACATGAGGAAACTGAGAACAAGTGGGGTTAGGGAAGGAAGAAATGGAGGAAAGGAGAAGGAAGGAAGGGAAGGAGGAAGGAAGGGAAGAAGGAAGCAATGAATAAAGGGAGCAAGAATCAATGTCACTGAGTCTTGATCTAAAAATGCACTAACCAGAAGAAAGGTAAGAAAGAAGTATATAGAAACTTATTTAGAAAGAAGTTTATAAAGTATATAGAAAGCGTCAAAAATTACAGATTGAACTTATTTTAAAAGACAAATCATTTGCACATTATAGATATCTCTGGTTTCATATGTGATCTAATTTATCAATTGTATTACATATGACAATTTTGGCCACTTGCTGAACAAAGAATATAAGTAATATATTTTAAAGGAAAAAAGTAAAAAAATGATCTATGTTATGGCCTCTGGACATCTCTGGAGAATCAGTGAATAGTCAGATATCAAAGACATCTTCTTTCTTAACATACTGATTTTTTCGAAATTTTGATGAATGCTTCTCTCCCTCCAATGATACAAATTGCAGCCCATTTAGACCTGTCTCCCTTAAACAACACTTGTCCATAAACTACCATAAGCCTGCCACAGAGGTTCTACCCAAAAAGGCTGAGTGCCTTCCTTTCATTATCTCTTGGCATATTATGGCTACCAATGGAGAATGTAAGTTGCTGATTACTTATGACTCACTCTTGTTATGTAACTAGCCCGTATTTTTCTTTTCCTAGTCATATAGTTTCCCAAAAGTATTTCATTTTTAAGCTGAAGAGAAACTTTATAGCTTAAAACTATTTTTCAGCCTTGTGTTTATCTATGTTCAGAATAATAGTTTGGTTCATGGAGGTTTATAAAGACTTAAAATAATTTAGATTGGTAGAGCTTCAAGATTTATAAAATGTTTTTGTCACAAAAATCCCATGAGATAGATAAGGAAAGCATTATTATATCCATTTTGCAAATGAAGAAACAAAATAAAACATGATAAATGATTTTGCCAATGATTACATAATTAATAAAAATCAAACAATAAATATCAGAATTGATATGTACATGTAATTTTAAGTCTGGCTTTCCTTCATTGTATCGTGCTATCTCCCAGACTGTGCTAGGGTTCACTGATGTTTCTCTTCCACATAATGGTCTCTCAGTTTATGATCATGTAAAATGAGTGTGCATAATCTATAGATCATATATGTGTTCATGTATACGTATCAAAATTCTCTCAAAGGATGATAGTATTACAGTTTGTACGTCTTAGTAAAAAGCCGTATTATCCTAATAGGAAATGCTGCCCATAGTTAGGAAGGAAAAACATTTTACAAAGGCTAGAATCCTTATGTTTCATCTGTTTTAAAATTACCACAATAGATTTGCCTTACAGAAACATCATTCCCTTTCTTCTGATCAATTAAACAGACATTTATTAAGCAACTACTATGTGTCAAGCATCACGCTAGGCACTGAGAATAAAAAGACAAAAATATAGCAGTTAATTCCTTCAGGGAACTTATATTCTAATGGTGGATAGGAGAATAAGATACTTGCATATAAAAATATGGGACATAATTAATACAAATAACAAGTAATTTCACTTGGAGAGAACTAACAACTAAGAGCAATCAGGAATTATGTCTTGTGGTAGATATTACTAGTACTTCTTCATCCAAAGAATTAGGGATTCCAAGAGATAGAAAAATTAGGAAGTAGACTGTTAAAGGCATAGGAGACAGCCTGTGCCAAGGAAAAGAAGGAGGAGATAGAATATCAAATGTACCAATTTATCTTAAGCATAGAGCAAATAATGGTAGTGGTGCTGGGGAGTTATGTATAATCATACTGGAAAGATATGCTGAAGCCAGGTGGTGAATGGTTTTGAATACCAAAGAGAAGAGTTTGAATTTTATTCTAAATCCAATGGAAAGCCACTGAAATTTCTTGAGCAGGCAAGTGACATGGTAAAATTAGCAGGTTAGAAATATCAATTTGGCAGCTGTATGGAGAACAGATGGGAAAGAGCAATGACTAGATTCGTCGAAACCAAAAAAGAAGTTATTTCAACTGTGCAGATGACAGATGATGTTAGCCTGAACTAGAATGGCTTGGGTTTGAGTAGAGAGGAAATTATGGAATGGGAGCAAAATATTTTGAAGAGGTAGAACTGACAGGACTTAGTAACTGATTGAATATAGGATTTGAGTGTAAGTGAATAATTGAGAATAAGCACTGGGTTGCAAACCTGAACAATTGGAAGAATGTTATTGTCCTTCTCGGGAAAAGGGGAATTAGAAAGAAGGAAGGATTTAGGTTCATGAATTAATTAATTTTTGGACATGTTGCATTAAGGATGTTAATAGGACATCCACAATGTAATTCCCAACAGGCCATTGGAAAGGAAGTTCATGTTATAGATCTACAAGTAAGTGGTATAAATTCTTAGAGAAAGAGAGAAGAGAGAGAGAGAGAGAGAGAGAGAGAGAGAGAGAGAGAGAGAGAGAAGAGAGACAGACAGAGATAGACAGAAAGATATTTGTGCAAGTGAGATAAAAAAGTATTAAATATATCAAAAGAAATCCAGAACAGTGTCATCAACTGTACAAACAAAAATAAGGAAGCAAAGAGATCCAGAAGGAAGGTGCAATCAATATATCAAATGGGTCAAGAAGTATGAAAATGACACTGGATTTAGGAGCAAAGAGAACACTGGTGAAAATGGTGAAAGTACTTTCCATCAAGAGATAAAGATGGAAGCTGTTTTTCAGGGGATAAATAAGTGAGGGAGTGATGAGATGGTGGCAACAGTTTGCAGTCACTTTTGTCTTTCAGGAAAAAAAAAGTCTGGTGACAAAGGGGAGGAAAATATACAATAGTATGAAACCTTGAGAGACTGAGTTTTTGGCTTGAGTCTTGATAAGGCCTATTACTGGGTGAAATTAATATTTTGTTTGGTTTATATAGAAAGAATTAGGCCATTTTCAGGCATTAGAGAATTAGCCAGTGGATAAGGAAAATTAAATGGAGACATGAGTGAAAGTAAATGTTGCTGGATTTGATGATAGAAAAGGATTAAATAAAAGGGAAAGAAGGAGGAACTTAACACTGGCACGAAAAAGAATCATCAAATCACCCTTGTCTACAGCTAAGAAGAACAGAACAAGATGGAGGTAGAGAAGATGGGTCATGTTGGGGTGATTTGAAGTGTGGAGGAGAGTGTGCTTTTGATCAATGGCCTAATGTGCTTTTTTCAGTGAAATATGAGGTGAGATTCACTTCTCAGGGGTTGTGAGGTAGGGTGCTTGAAGAGAGAAGTAAAGTTTTGGAATAGCTGTCAATCAGAGAAAGGTTTTTTAAAAGGCTCTAAGAAAATAAATTAACCTTCTGAATATTTGAAATACTTCTGAATATTTCAGCACATGCCTCTCATTTAACCATGTCAAAGGATTTTAATCACAGTAGAATTTAGGATACAATAAAGAACCAGATTCCTGGGCAGCTTATGGCATAATATCAAATTAAATAATTTAATATTCGTGTATCCCTGGCAAAGGACAATTGTAAACATTTTAAAATCTAACCTTTATTTTCAAAGAAAGATTTTTAACTATATTACTTTCCCCAAAGTTCAATACACCAATTGGTCCATATATTAAGATCTTATTAAGTCATTGTTATTGTATTTATCTATAATGTTATGTTGGAAAGATGCAGAGAAAGGGAGGCTTGAATAAATGAGAGAGGCAGAGGAGATGAAGAATTGCAGAGAGGAGAAAAAGGGATTCATGCTAGTCCATGAATAATCCACACAATTAATTCCCACCCCTCTTTTTAAACTTAGATTATTTTTTCATGGTTACATGATTCATGATTTCCTCCCCCACCACCACTCCTGCTCTTTCCAATTCCCTCCTAGAGCTGACAAGCAATTTCACTGGTTATACATGTATCATTGTTCAATACCTATTTCCACGTTATTCATATTTCCAGTAGAGTGATCTTTTAATATCACATCCATATAGAATTAAGATCGATCATTTGTTTTTTTTCCCCCTGTGTTTCTGTTCCATAGTTCTTTCTCTAGATGTGAATAGCATTCTTTTTCATAATTTCCTCTGGATCATCCTACGTCATTGCATTGCTCCTAATAAAGAAGTCCATTACTTTCAATTGTGCCATAATATATCAATCTCTATGTACAATGTTCTCCTGGTTCTGTTCCTTTTGCTCTACATCAATTCTTTACAGTTGACAGAAAAATCCTCCAGTTCATTATTCCTTTCAGTACAGTAGTATTTCATAACCATCAGATACCACAATTATTCAGCCATTCCCCAAACAATGGACACCCCCCCCATTTTCCAAATTTTTATCAGCACAAAGAACAAGGCTATAAATATTTTTTGTAAAAGCATTTTTCCTTATTATCTCTTTGGCATACAAACTCAGCAGTGGTGTAGCAAGATTAAAGGGCAGGCATTCTTTTAAAGCCCTTTGTGCATAATTTCAAATTGCCCTTCAGACTGGTTGGACCAATTCACAATGTCACTGGCAATGTATGCATCCCAATCTTGCCTGATCCCCTCCAACATTTATCACTTTCCTTTGCTACCTTATTCACCAGTCTGATAGGTATAGGGTGGTATCTCAGATTTGTTTTCATTTTCATTTCTCTAATCAAGTGGGATTTAGGATACTTTTTCATGTTATTATTGATAATTTTAATTTCATTGTGTGAAAATTGCCTGTTCATGTCCCTGGACCATTTGTTGATTGGGCAATGGCTTGATTTTTTGTAAATTTGACTTACTTCCTTATATATTTGGAAAATTAAAGCTTTGCCAGAGTTTTGTTATAAAAATGTACTCCTAGTTTGCTGCTTTCCTTTAAATTTTGGTTGAATTGGCTTTGTACAAAAACTTTTAAATTTGATATAATTAAAGTCATTCATTTTATGTTTTGCAAAGTTCTTTATCTCTTGCTTGTTCTTAAATTCTTTACTTTCCCGAAGCTCTGACAGGTATACTATTCTATGTTCATATAACTTCTTTATGATTTCACTCTTTATATTTAAGTCAATTACCATTTTGAATTTATCTTGGTATAGAGTGTAAGATATTGACTTAAACCTAATTTTTCCCATACCGTTTTCCAATTTTCCCAGAAGTTTTGTCAAATAGTGAATTTTGTCCCAAAATCTGGGGTCTTTGGGTTTACTTAACACTAGCTTGCTGAGGTCATTTGTCCCCTTTCCATTCCACTGAACCACCATTCTGTCTCTTAGCCAATAACATATTGCTTTGATGACCATTACTTTATAGGATAGTTTGAGATCAGGTACTGCTAGGCCCCCATCCTTAACATTGTTTTTCATGACTTCCCTTCATATTCTTGACCACTTGTTTTTCCAGATGAACTTTGTTATAATTTTTTTCTAATTCTGTAAAAATATTTTTATATGTTGTGTAATAATTAAAATAGGTTTGACAAAGCTTAAGAATTTATAAGAGTTGTTGTGGTCACAATTTATAAAAATTAAAGTTAAACTATAAGTCAGTAGACTGTTAGTAGCTTTATTTACAGCAAGGTAGAGATATTACATTGGGAAATATAGGAAGGAAGTGGAAAATATCACCTACCTAGAAATACCCTAAATTGTAATCCTAGAGCCTCCAGACTGCTAATGCGAATTAAAATACAATTCTCACCAGAATCCAAAGTCTAGATCACGAAGCTAAAATCTAAAGGGCCAAAGACACTGAAAAACTGCCAAGAACCTTTAGAGCACATGAGGGTAAGACTGCCAATTCATTAAAAAATTAATAGAGCCCTGAATCCATCCAATAATCCAAGAATCCAGAGTAAGCTCCAAGCATGAAGATGGAGAATCTCTCTCAGGCTCCTGCTTATATACAGTTTTCTCCATGCATCAGCTGTCATTTTCACATCTCAGGAATCAATCACATCCTTTCAATTTGCCTACCACTTCCCAGGAGAGGATAGTGCTTGTAGTTTTTTAAGGCATGAACTTTCTTTGTTAATGACTTACTAAGTGTTAAGTAGAGATACTTTAAGTTCTTGATTGATTAACTTAAAATAGACAAAGGGAATAAAAATTCCCTTTCATATTTGGTAGGTATGGCACTGAATAAGTAGATTAATTTGGATGAAATTGTCATTTTTATTATATTAGTTCATCCTACCCAGAAGCCACAAATGTTTTTCCAATTATTTAGAACTAGTTTTAATTCTGTGCAAAGTGTTTTGTAATTGAGTTCATGTAATTCCTATGTTTGTCTTGGCAGATAGATTCCTAAATATTTTATATTATCTAGAGTGATTTTAAAATGAGTTTCTCTTTCTAACTCCTGCTGCTGACTTGTGTAAGAAATATACAAAAATACTGATGATTTATGTGGGTTTATCTTGTATCCTGCAATTTTGATAAAGTTTTTAATTATTTCCACTAGTCTTTTAGTTGATTTTTTAGGATTCTTTAAGTATACCATTATATCATCTGCAAAGAGTGATAGTTTAGTTTCTTCATTGCCTACTTTTTAATCCCTTCTCTTTCTTTTTCTCCTCCAATTTCTATCATTAATGTTTCTAGTAAAATATTAAATAATCAAGGGGATAATGGGCAACCTTGCTTTACTTTTGATTTTATTGGGAAGGCTTCTAACTTGTCCACCTTGCATATGATACTTGCTGATAGTTTTAAACATATACTGTTTATTATTTTGAGGAATGGCCCTTCTATTCCTATACCTTCTACTTTCTTCAATAGGAATAAGAGTTGTATTTTGTAAAATGATTTTTCTGCATTTATTGAGATAATCATGTGATTTCTGTTGATTTGGTTGTTGATATGGCCAATTATGTGGAGGGTTTTCCTAATGCTAAATCATCCTCACATTCCTGGCATAAATCCCACCTGATCACAGTGATCATAGGGAATAATCATCACAATTAATTGCTAGAGTCTTTTTGCTAGTATTTTATTTAAGATTTTTGCATCTATATTTATTGAGATTGGACTGCAGTTTCCTTTCTGTTTTTGGTTCTGTCTGGATTTGGAATCAGTACCATATTTGTGTCATAAAAGGAATTTAGTAAAACTCCTTCATCGCTTATTTTGTCAAATGATTTGCATATTATTGGGATTAGTTATTCTTTAAATGTTTTATATAATTCACTTAGGAATCTATCTGGCTCTGGGGATTTTTTTCTTAGGAAGTTCCTTGATGACTTGATCAATTTCTTTTTCTGAGATAGTATTATTTAAGTATTCTATTTCTTCTTTTGTTAATCAAGGCAATTTATATTTTTGTAAATATTGACCCATTTTACCTAGATGGTCATATTTTTGCCATATAATTAAGTATAGTAGCTTTTAAGAAATGTCTTAAGGTTCAAACCCGGCCTCAGCCACTTCCCAGTTGTGTGACCCTGGGCAGGTCACTTGACCCCCATTGCCCACCCTTACCACTCTTCCACCTATGAGACAATACACCGAAGTACAAGGGTTTTTTTAAAAAAAAGAAATGTCTTAAATTCCCCTTCATTAGAGGTAAGATCACCCTTTTGATCTTTGATACTGTTAATTTGATTCTCTTCTTTCTTTTTTTATTACATTAACCATTACTTTTGTCTATTTTATTTATTTTACCAAAGTACCAGCTCCCATTCTTATATATTAGTTCAATAGTTCTTTTCCTTTCAATTTAATTAATTCCTCCTTTAATTTTTTAGGATTTCCAATGTAGTTTTTATCTGGGGATTTTTAATTTGTTCTTTTTCTAATTTTTTAAGTGGTGAGATTTAAAATCTAGATTTTGTTGGTATAGGCACTCAGAGATATAAATTTTCCCTTTGCTGCTTTGGCTTTTTCCCATAGGTTTTGATATGATGTCTCCATATTGTCATTCTCTTTAATGAAGTTCATTATTGTTTCTATGATTTCTTCTTTCACCCACCAGTATTGAAGAATTAGGTTATTTAATTTCCAGTTAATTTAATATTTGCCTTTCCATGGACTGTTGTTAATTATAATTTTTACCTTATTACGATCTCAAAAAGAGGCAATTATTATTTCTGCTTTTCTGCATTTGTTTGCAATATTCATATGTCCTAATTACTAGGACATGCCAAATTCTCCAATAAATTTCTCAGTTTCATCTTTTTTACTAGCTGTTAACACCTAAACCAATGATGTCAACCTTTTGAGCTTGGTGTGTCAAAATTCGCCAAAAAACCAAGCATAACTCAGGTGGTGTGTCACTTCAAGAAAAAAAAACATAATTTAGGAATATTTATAGTTTAAATAACAAAAATGTATAATTGTAATATATAACTGTATTTAATAAACCAAAATAGGTAAATTAATATAGGTAGAATTGTCATCTATAGTGCACAGAGTGTATACACTACTCTACAACAAATGTTTCCTCCTCAGCATTTGGCCTCATAATTTTCTTTATGCAGCCTCATGTGGCCACATGTCATCAAAAATGGCTATGTGTGTCACTGTTGACACATGTCATAGGTTGGCCATCACCATCCTAGTACATGGTTGATCTTTGTATATATGCCATGTACTGCTGAGAAGGTCTAATTTTTTTATCCCTCTTCAGTTTTCTCCAAATATCTATTAATTCTAATTTTTCTAGCATTTCATTTATTTCCCTTTGTTTTATCATATTTATTTTTTGGTTTGATTTATCTAGTTATGAAAGGGGAATTTTGAGATCCTCCACTAGGCTGGTCTTACTATTTCCTCCTTGAGTTCCTTTAATTTTTCCTTTAGAAATCTAGATGCTATACCATTTGGTGCATAAATGTTTAGTTATGATATAACATCATTGTTTATACTACCTTTTAGCAAAATGCAATTTCCTTCCTTATCCCTTTTAATCAGATCAATTTCTACTTTGGCTTTGATACCAGAGTATCATGATTGCTACTTCTGCTTTTTTGCTTTAGCTGATGCATAATACATTCTACTCCAGCCTTTTGCTATGAATCTGTGTGTAGCATCCTGTCTCAAATGTGTTTCTTGTAAGCAACCTATAGTAGGATTCTGGTTTTTAATCCTCGTGATATCTGCTTTTGTTTAATGGGTTAGTTCATCCCATTAACATTAAGCTTTATGTTTACTAACTGTTTATTGCCCTTCATAGTATTATCCCCTTTAGATCCTGCTCTATTCCCTTTCACTCTTTTCCTCCTCACCAGTATTTTGCTTTATGCTCCCTGACCCCAGATTGGCCTCTATTCAATTACCCCCTGCTTACCTTGTTTTGTTTCCCCTTTGTGAAAATGGAATTAGCTCACCTTTATTCATTCTTTAGACTTTAACCACCAGGAATATGTCACCCCACCCAACTTAGAAATAAGTCGGGAGGGGGGAGGAATATGACCCACATGTGCTAGTAAGTGACAAATAAAAAGAAGTGATTGCCCCCTGGGCAGTCCAAAACAAGGTTGAGGCTGCCATTTGTTCACATAATATTGAAAGTGGATGCAGGAAGTGATGAAAAGAACTATCTTTTAAATATGATGGTAACTTCCTGTGGAGAGGATTCTGACCCTTTGAAATTGGTCTTGGAGGAGCTCGGGTAAAGACCTCAGACGGCTTCCCTATGAATTTTCATGTGGGTAAGTTAAGGCTGCCTCCCCTTTTCTTGGCGTTTCTGGAGGCCATAGCCTCAAAAGAAGCCTCTCATATTAGAGGAGGTCTTGTGGCTAGAAGCCTTGTTTAATTAATCTCTGTGCCCCTTTCCTCTGGCCTCTGAAGCCCTGCCTGGCTCAGGCCTTTGGACCAGGCCAGAGTAACACATTCTCTCTCTCTCTCTCTCTCTCTCTCTCTCTCTCTCTCTCTCTCTCTCTCTCTCTCTCTCTCTCTCTCTGTCTCATTTTCCCTACCTTCACTGTTGCTATTTGTAAATAAACTACCATAAAAGTCATCCTGACTTTTATTTGGAGATGGTGTAATTGATTTCCTGGGGACCAAACTCCTAAATATCTTTTCCAACCATAATTTTTCCCTTTTATACCTTCTACTTTTCTGTAGAGTGATGGAATTCTGTACCACACTGAGTATACTCATTTTTCCCTCTCTGAGTCATTTACAGTGAGAGCAAGGTTTAAGCAGTGTCCATCACCACCCTTAACCTCCCCTCACTATAATGATTTCCCATGACTCTTTATGGTATGTAATTTACCCCATTCTATCTCTCCTTTCCCTTTTCTCTCAGTGCAACTCTCTCTTTCAGTCCTTGATTGATTTTTATGTGTCATTCATATGCATATATATCATATCATACATATATATTGTTCCATATCACCACATTTACATATACATCATACCATCATGTCATCATATATATCATTTCATCATAATCAGCTTACTTTTCCACTCTCTTTTTGAGTAAATTCCCTCTATCTTCTCTAATAGTAATTTTTGAGAACTACAGAAATCCTCTTTCCATGTAGGCATATGATTATTTTGACTTTAATGAATCCCTTAAATTTTCTTATTTTTTGGGCTTTCTCTTGTATCTCATATTTACACTTCAAATTTTTTTTTGTTTAGGTTTCACTTATTTCTCAGTAATGCTTGGAAATCTTCTATCTTATTGAATGGCCATTTTTCCCACTCAAGAATATATTCAGTTTTGCTGGATAGGTGACTATAGGTTGAAATCCCATAACTTTTGCCTTCCTGAATATCATATTCCATGCTTTACGATCCTTTAATGTAGAAGATGCCAGGTTCTTTGTGATCCTGATTGCAGCTTGTAATGGGGAGAATAACCCAGGCTATAAGGCTGTGTCTTAAGACCTGAGGGTTCCATAATGGAATAAAGCTGGGATTTTGGAAAGAGGTGGGGGAGTTTGACAAAGCTGGAGAAAAGGAGTTGTGTTGGCTGTGTGGTCCAGGTTTTCACATATACCCAAGGAGCTGCCATTGTGGGATACCACTGAGAAGGAGATGCTGCAAGGAAAATATCGTGACTTAGGTTGAGGATAGGACTGATTTACCTGTTCGTGGACAACAGGTTAATCTACCTTACTCCCTAGAGTCTGTTTTGGATAAACTGGCTACTTTGAACTTGTTACTGTTACATCTGTGACCAGCTTGGAGCATCTCTGAACCTGTACTGTGAGAACCCCTCTCCAGTCCCTCTTAGTTAGTTAGAGACAAGCTTAGTTAGATGTCTAGTTAGTTAAACTATTAGGCAATTCTTTAGAATAGAAATACCTCTCTCCCTACTTCCCTCTGTCATTACCTTTAAACACAATTTTTTAACACTCCCTGTCTCCTCTTAGTTATAAGAACCCACTACATTGGGTTTTCCCCGGTTGGCAGTTTGTCAGTTACAAGTCAACTGACATTCCTAAGACTCGCATCCGCATTTGGTTTACCTGTGTTCCCCCTGTCTGTCCTTCCCTTGGGAGGAGTGAATGTGTCTTCAGTTTATTATTAATTCCCCATTCCCAGTATCACCTTTTTCAATCTCCATGGTATTTGAATTGTTTCTTTCTGGCTGTTTAAAGTATCTTTGTCTTGGCTTGGTGGCTCTTGAATTTAGCTATTACATTCCTGGAAGTTGTAAATTGAGGATTTCTTTCTGGCGGTGATCTGTGAGTTCTTTGAATTTCAATTTTATTTTCTTGTTCAAGCATCTCTTAGCAGTTATCTTTGATAATTTCTTATAATATGATGTCTAAGATTTTTTCTTCATCATGGCTCTCAGATAGTTCATTAATTCTCATATTTTCTCTCCTAGATCTATTTTCTAGGTAAGTTTTTTTTCCAATAAGATGTCATGTTTTCCTCTGATTTTTCATTCCTTGGATTCTGCTTTATTTTTTTCTTGATTTCTCATGGAATCATTAGTTTCTAGATGGTCAATTCTGATTTTAAAGGTCTGTTTTAACTCCATCAGTTTTTGCTTCTCCTTTTTCAACTAACCCATTTCTTCTTGCATCATTTTCATTTATCTTTCCCACTTTTCTTCTGCCTCTATTAATTGTTTTTTAAAGGCTTTTTTTGAGTTCCTCCAGATTCTATGTCCAATCCATATTTTTCTTTTGGACTTTGTGTGTATTTCCTTTGCTTTGACTGTCCCCATCTGTGTCTGTACCTTGCTCTTTGCCTCCACAAATATTCTTTAGAGTTAGTTGCTTTTTTCTTGTTGTTTGCTAATTTTTCCTACCTAAGATATCTAGGTAGACCCTATTTTATGGGAAATCGGGGTACCCTCTTAAACGTCAGTCCTTTGTTGATGTTATTTTCAGTTTATTTTCTGAGTTGTTACTAGTTTACCAGATGGTCTGAGGGCTTAGAGTAGTGGTTACCAAACTTTTTTGGCCTACAGCCCCCTTTCTAGAAAAAATATTACTTAGCCCACTGGAAATTAGTTTTTTCAAATTTTAATAACAATTAATAGGAAAGATAAATGCACCTGTGGCCATCAATGCCCCCCCTGGATTGCTGCAGCACCCACCGTGTGCAGTAGCACCCACTTTGCAAATCACTGACTTAGAGCTCTGAGAGTCCCCTCCTCCTGCTGATTCAATTGACCCTTGAAATGCTGATAGCCTTGAGTCTTTCCTTGGCCTTGGGTGTAAGCTTTTGATCTCAAGCTTAACTTGATCAGGTTAGGGCTGATCAAACTCTAGTCCCAGACTTATGCTCAAGTTTTTGGTCTGAAGGTGTTCTTAAGTCAATCAGGCACACCCTCCATTGCCCTGTCCTGGAGCTCCATCCTTAGTTTTGGGCAAAAATATCCTCGGGAGGCTTCCCCTGATAACTGTGTCCTCACCCCTAACTGTGAATTATGTCCCCATCCCAAGCCAGACTGGGATTCTTGGTTTTGCTCTTGGCCACATGGATTAGCCCTTTCATCCCATATTGCCCTGGACTAGGACTCCAGACTTCTCCACAAGTTTGAAATTTCTAGAGGTGTAGGTTGACCTGGACCACTATTTGTCTAGGTAGGATCTCAGGGTATGACTATTATTTAGGGCTTAAGTTTGGAGCCTGTGACAGAAGATGTGGGTGAGGTGAGGGGAGTTGTGGTTTGTTCTTGGCTTGCTCTTCACTCCCTTCTATAGCCTCCTGCTGGCCCTGCTCTCATCTCACCTCAGTTTCCCAGATGGTATCTGCCTAACTTTTGGGTTTTCTTTTCTTGAAAGGTGTTTCACTCTGTCTCCTTGTTGGTTCTTCCACTCCTGTAATCATTTTGTGGTGATATTTTAATGTTGTTTGGAAAGGATTTTCATGGTAAAATGGAACTGCTGCTCTAGTTACTCCTCCATCTTGGCTCCTCCCCCAGAAGTTCACAATTCTTTACCTGTTCTATGTTTCACACATTTTTAGTAGGTTCTGAAGTTCACATTACTCAATGTGCGTTGTGGTTTGAACTATCCTTATAAATTAACTGAAATTGTAATCATTAGTAGACAATCTGACTATCTAATAACTGTTCTTTTTCCAAAGGATTACAGCACAACTCTTTTCTTCTTTCTGTCTCCTTTCCCAAGATTTACAGTGTGACTTTGTAATTTAGACTCCCATTGTTGTAGGGAAATAAACTCTGGAGGAGCTAGATAGACAAACTCTTTCCATTCAGACTTAGACTACCCAAATAATTCATTGGAATACTGGTATTATAGATAGTACTGATGGTAATAGCAAATTTCTGATATCTTTCTCCTCCATGGCCTGGCTTTATTTCCTTTTTTACCTCAAGCTTTGCATGTCAACGCAAGTAAACTTTTTTTCCCTGAAAAAAGGCATACTTCTCAGTAAATTAACATTACTCAGGAAATACATGCAAATTTTTGATAGTATCCAAGAAATATCTTAAATTGGATGGATCACAGACATCTTGAAATTAAAATGTATAATTTACTCCAATGTGTCCTGATCTGAATATTATGTTAAGAAAGTGTCATTTTGCTTTATCTATAATTTTATATTGGTAAAATACAGGGAAATTAAATGTTGAATAATTGAGAAAAGCAGAATTGGAGATGAAGTGTTGAAGAGAAAATATAAAAGAATTCATATCAGTCCATCAATAATCAACACAATTTTTTCCTTATCCTGTTTCTCACTTTTCTTTTTTCTTTTTTAAAGGAGAGTGTACTTCTTTTGTTTATTTTATTTTTTAGAAAAAGATTGTTTCATACATGACTCATGTTCTTACTCCCTCCCCCCCAAAACTGCCCCCTCCCCCATAGCCAATGTACATTTCCACTGTTTTCTTCATGTGTCATCAATCAAGACCTATTTCCATATTATTGATAGTTGTACTAGGGTGGTCATTTAGAGTTTACTTCCCAAATCATGACCGCATCAACACATCTGTCCAAGCAGTTGTTTTTCTTCTGTGTTTCCATTCCTGTAGTTTTTCCTCTGAATGTGGGTAGCATTCTTTTCCATAAATCCCTCAGATTTGTCCTGGGTCATTGCATTGCTGCTAATACAGAAGTCCATTACAATTGATTTTACCACAGTGTATCAGTCTCTGTGTACAATGTTTTCCTGGTTCTGTTCCTTTCACTCTGCACCAATTCCTGGAGGTCATTCCAGTTCACATGGAATTACTGCAGTTTATTATTCCTTTGAGCATAATAGTATTCCATCACCAACAGATACCATAATTTGTTTAGCCATTCCCCAATTGACAGGCATACCCTCATTTTCCAGTTTTTTGCCACCACAAAGAGTGCAGCTATAAATATTTTTGTACATGTCTTTTTCTCTATGATCTCTTTGGGGTACAAACCCAGCAATGGTATGGCTGGATCAAATGGCAGGCAATCATTTAGCGCTCTTTGGGCATAGTCCCAAATTGCCATCCGGAACAGTTGAATCAATTCACACCTCCACCAACTGTGCATTAATGTCCCAATTGTGCCACATCCCCTCCAACATTCATTACTCTCCCCTGCTGTCATTGTAGCCAATCTGTTGGGTGTGAACTGATGCCTCAGAGTTGTTTTGATTTGCATTTCTCTAATTATTACAGATTTAGAACACTTTCTCATGTGCCTATTGATAGTTTTATTTATCTGAAAATTGCGTATTCATACCCCTTGCCCATTTATCAATTGGGGAATGGCTTGTTTTTTTTTTTGTACAAGTGATTTACCTCCTTGTATATTTGAGTAGTTAGACCTCTGTCAGAGTTTTTTTTTTGTTATGAATATTTTTCCCAGTTTGTTATTTCCCTTCTGATTTTGGTTGCATTGTTTTTGTTTGTTTCTCACTTTTCTAGTAAATCCTAAAATTCTTCTTACTGTGTCACTATCTTTCTCTCCAGACTCTTACTTCTTCCTAACTTCACTGTTAATATTGAAGGCATTATCCTCCTTCTACTTATCAAGGCTTTTGAAACCCTAGTGTCATCACTGACTTTGTACTCTCTTGATTCAGCTCTATGTCCAATCTGCTGCCAAGTTTGGCAGTTTCACCTTTTTAATATTTCTCATATATAATATTTCTGTCCTCTGACATTGCAAACACCTTTGGGCAAGCCTTTTTCATTATATACCTGGACTATTGCTGTAGGCTAATAATCACCCTGCCTCAAGATCTTCTCTACTCCAATCCTTCCTTCACTCAGGTATATAATTTTCTTCTTAAAGTACAGGTTTAACCATGTCATCTACCTTTGCTCTCATTTCTTAAACTCAAAGGGCCCCATATTGCCTCAAAGATCAATTATAAAATTCCTTTTGGCTTTTAAAGCCCATAAGCTTATCTCCTTCCTTTCTAATCTCCTTATACATTACTCTTTTCCACATACCATGAAATCCAGTGACATATGTTTCCTTGCTGTTCTTTAAACATGACACTACATCAGGGGCTCTCTCTCATTCCTGGAATGCTTACCTTCCTCTTCTTCACCACATAACTTCCCTAGTTTCCTTTATGTCCCGGAAAAATCTGTATTCTTACAAGGAAACTTTCTTGAGCTGCAATTATTGGTGTCTTGCATCTGATTACATACAATTTATCATGTATTCTTCTTATTTATACACAACTGGTCACACAAAATTTACCACATTTGACTATGAGCTTCTTTGAAACACTAGCTTCTAATACAGTTCCTGGCATATGGTAGGTACTTAAGAGATGATTATTGACTTCTCTGACTAGAAAGTTAGATTGAAGAAAAATACTGCCCAAGATATTCTTCATCCCTTAACCAGGAAACAAAATTTTATAAACTCTCCTAAGACCATACTAGTGAGGAAGTGCAATTTCTATATACCTCTGCAAGTTATTCTACCATTGTCCTGTCTATTGCAATCTCTTGAAGTGGGGTGTTATGTTTATAATCAGCCAAAAGGTGGCACACGCCTGCCAAATCCCATATACCAGCACCCCAGAGCACCCCAGTGTAACAATGGCCCTAATGATGAAGCTGGCCATATTGATCACTTCCCAACCAGGTTCTGAAATAAAAACCCTAGGCTGGCTGGCCAAAACTGTTATGTTTATAACAACAGAAATGTTGGGAAGCTCATGGGTTAGCCTGAGCTAGAAACTTGCAGGACTCTCTCCTCCCACATACACAGGCTTGAGTGAGTAGGGAGGGGTAGGTACTCTTTGCTCTCAAACCCCTCCCTCCAAGCAGCTGGAAATCAGTTGAAAATGGAGGCAGGATTGATGTCCTCTGGTAAGGCTCAGCAAAGGCAAATCTCTATGAAGCTCACTTTTTCAACTTACATTCCCCACAGATTTGATAGAGGAACAAAGGAGAAGTCTGATATCTTGTTATCTAGAACAGAGGAGGATCTGACTTCTTTAGGGCAACTGAAAGGAAGCAAGCTTTATGGTAACTGTGAGTATGGCCAAAATAATTGTCAGGCACAACTACCAAAAGATGAGGTTTTTACTGATAAAGATGAAAGGAAGGCAGGGAAGGGGTATCAAGGATTTGGATAAGACCTAGGAAGCCCTGAACTGTTAAGTAGAAACTTCCTCTCCCCCCCCAGGAGGGAGTGGCAGTCTTAATATCTAGCTGGCCCTCAAAGCTTATAGTAATCACTTATAATATCTAAAATAACTAGATGAATAACCTAATCCTATTGCTAGAAAGATCTAATTCCACTAGACAAGCAAACTCCTGAGTGGAAACCAAAATGGCTTTTGCCACTATGGCTACCAAGGCAAACTCCAACCGGGAACAGCAAGCAGAGAGACCTGCTCACTTCAACCCCAGGAATCAACTGTCTAACAGTTTTCAAACTGTTCCTTCACCCAGAGTTCTCCAGGGGGTTCCCCTGGAATTCTGGGTGAGGCTTGACCCTGTATCTTGCAGGAATTCCACCCTGCCATTTTCCATGTTACAGGGGAAATCTACTTTTGGGACTCTGGTATCTGATCTCTGCTCAGAAAGGAAAAAGGTCCATGAGTCCTCTCGTCTAACTATGTATTCAAGTACACATATCTCAAGTACTTCTGCTTCTCATCAGATTTTAATAGCTTGAGGAAGTGGAAATGGAGCAAAAAATATCTCATTCTTCTCCCTTTAATATGTTATGGTCCTTTGGAAAATTGGAAAAAAATAAGAATGGGGCAGCTGGGTGGCTCAGTGGATTAAGAGCCAGAACTAGAGACAGGAGATCATAAGTTCAAATCTGGCTCTGACACTTCCTGATTATGTAGCTCTGGGCAAGTCACTTAACCTTTGCCTAGCCCTTACCACTCTTCTGCCTTGGAACCAATACATAGTATTAATTCTAAGAAGGAAGTTAAGGGAAGGAAGAAGAACAAGAAGAATAAGAACAAAAAGAACAAGAACAAGAAGAACAAAAAGAATAAGAAGAATGAGAACAAGAAAAAGAAGAAGAAGAGAAAGAAGAGGAGAAGGATAAGGAGGAGGAAGAGGAGGAGGAAAAGGAGAAATGTATCTTTCTATATTCATGTAAAGTATCCTCACTGTCAAATATGTCTTTTTTCTACCTACTTCTAAGGGGGAGGATGGATCAGAAGGAAGGAGGCAAGAGGGCCGAGAGAGAGAGAGAGAGAGAGAGAGAGAGAGAGAGAGAGAGAGAGAGAGAGAGAGAGAGAGAAACTATATAAAGAATAGTAGATTTGTCACTTTGGGATATAGCTTTCCTGTCCCGTGATGCTTTAATAGAACAGGCCTCCATCTCTGACTCTCTTTCAGTTATTGTTAAAATTCTAAATACCTCTGTGGCTTTGGGAAAAGTTTTCTGTAAGCATAAAGGCAGAAAATCCATTTTTTTTCTGAAAGGTTTTCTTTTTAAATGAGGCTTTTATTTCTTGAATCTCTAATCCCAATCTAATTGACCTTTCCTGATGAGATTGTTATGTTTGAATTGCTACAATTTTATTCTCTGCAAAAGGTACTGGCATACAAACAGGGATCCTGAAAAAATAATTCCCTTTATGAAATCCTGCCTGAGTGGTCATCTAGACTTTGTTTAAAAATTTCAACTGAAGTAGCCCAATGTTTAGATATCTCTAATTTTTTGATATCTTCAGTCTCTTCTTCTGCATATTGCTCCTAGTTCTTTACTCTGAGGCAAAGCACAAAAATGTCCTCCCTCTTCTATGTGACCTTCATAGGATTAATGATAGTTATTGTGCATTTCCCCACTCTTTCTAATATTCTTTTAATCTAAATTCCCTTCTCTATTTTACTTAAGTGATAATTATATGGTATGATGGTACGATTGTAAAGTCCAACACTATTTGTGTTGCACTCTTCTAATTATTCTCTACATAATAAATTTCTTTCCTAAATTTAATACCCTGAACAAAAATTGGTTTGTTTCATTAATCTGCATCAGTAGACAACCCAGCGGATTGAGCATTGTACCTGGAATCATGAAGATTTGAGTTCAAATATGACATCAGACATTTAATAACTATGTGATCCTGAGTGAGTCACATAACCTCAGCTTTCCTCTGTTCCTCCTTCTGCAGAACAGGAGCAATAATAGTGCTCACTTCTCAATGTTTTGTTTAATGCAAGATGAGATGATATTTGTGAAGCACATTGCGAGCTCATTTGTGATAGTAAAGAGCATCATCTTTCCCAAGAAAATATCCTTGACCTACTTATACACAACCATAATATCTGCATTTCAAGAAGATGCCAAATATTGGTCAGTATTCCCCAATGACAAGGAATTAAACTAACTAGTGAATGGTTAAATGTGCAAATGTCAGGATAAAGGTATTACACAAGTCTTAGGATCATAGATTTGGAGATGTAAAGTAACTTAAAGATCAATGAGTCAAATCTCATTTTATAGATGAGAAAATTAAGCTTCAATTAGTGACATATTCATGATTTGAGTTGACCATGCTAATTGGCCTAAAGTCGTCCTAATTTCAAGCCCAGCATCCTATCTAATATGTAACAACACTGCCCCTCAAAAAATTTCCAAACAGAAACATTAGCAGTGTTCAATTATTTGTACCAAAAAAAGATGCTTAAAGAATGAAACATACCACATGAGATTAGGCCTCTAGATAGACATTAGCCAGAATGATACACTATGTGGAAGAAGATATAAAGAAAATTCAAAGCACCACTGACAAGTTGCAAAAGCTCAAAGTCTTCACTGGTTATTCAATTCCACATTTTTTCACATACTGTTCTATGGACTTTTAAAAAGGATGGATCAGTATGACAATGGTACACCATCACTTACATGAAAATTGTACTTAAATGATTATAGTTTCCCTGATATAGATGTAGGCATCATTCCAGGAGCTCTCCTTTAGTTCACTGCCTCAACTCCATTCTTCTCTCCCTCGATTAATTGCTGCCACTGCTCTCTAACATGTGAGTCTCTCCTCTATCAGACTATAAACTCTTTGAGGGCAATGGGAAAAAATTCTTATTCATTTTTTTGCTTCCCTAGTAACCCAATATAGGATAGAGTATATAGCAGGCCCTCATAAAGCTCTTGATGAATTGGGTTTAATTGAATCAATGAATACTTTAAAAATATCCACAGGAAGCTCAAGAGCAAGATTATTTGAACCATGGTTGAAATATAATAATCTCCACATGGTATGCACTTAATTTATTTATAAGACTATTCTTTTGCTTTGTGTCATTTGTCCTTTGGATCAACTAATGATTTTAGTTTCGATATAAATATTGAAAATAGAAGAAAGGTTATAGAGTCTAATGTGTGTAAGTTATTATACTTTTCATGTCATTAAGGCTCAGCCTTAGTACAGAGCTAGTTATAAATGTAATAATGACTGATAGCATCTCTGTGCAGGGCACATTGCATTGACTCTGAGAGGCTTTGCTCAAAAGCCATTATAGACACATGTGCACTGTTTCATCCCCAAAGACTAATGAATGGTATTGTTCCCTCTTGGGTTTTGAGGGGCCAAAGGGAACTGCTTTGAGCCCTGTTAGACATCCCAGAAAGGCTAGGGGACTATTGTCACTATAGGCAGTGTTAGATCAGCAAGAAAGGTGAAGTGCTCTGGCTGTCTGCTCTTAAGCTGTTTCTTCCAGCTCCTGTCAAGCTCCAGTCCCCAAACACCTTGTCCTGGCTCTCCAAATGACTGGTTAAAAAGGGATTGCAAGGCAAGTGCAGGATTATCTTCCCAGAAGGCAAGGACATGTGAGTAGCTTGACAGTTTCCCCTGGTCTCTGTCTTTAATGGGATGCAGTTCTACTTGATACATGAGACATACACAGCCTGTTTCCAAAAGGAGCATTTTGACACTGAGGCCCAAATCCTTGGCTATAAACACACTGGGGCATTTAGGGATATCACTCCTTTTGATGACACTCAGAGCCTAGACAACAACCTTTCATCTCCCCAAATTCCATAGAGGTTGGTGTATTAATCTTATAAGAGAATTGCCTACTTTGAACATTTAATAAATGTTTTTGCATCTATCAATGCAATTGATTTCAATTCAGTCCAGTATAGTTCATTTCAATTCATAATGCTATTGGGTTGGCTTCCTAAGAAGTCATTTCATGTCAGACTTAAGGGCTATAGCAGCTCCATTCATTTCATTATGATTCCTATAAATGTATAGGTGTCCTTGACTAGTTTGTCAGGACAATTACATTAAGATTTTTTTGGGGGTTGTACACAAGTTAAGGTCTCCAAACAGAGAAATTGATCCAAGATCTCATTTTCCTCTTCTGCTGTTTCTGCTTTATGAGGACCCAAGTGGTTACTGCAGAAACTTTTGACAGGCCCAGCAGTCTGGCAAATTAAATCTTCCAGCCCAAGCAAATCCTGACCTGGAATTTCTAGATGGTTGTGATTCTGAACAATTCCCTTGACCATTAGGTAAGTTTGTCTATCTGTTCCAAAAGACTTCAATGCTAGGATATCAGCTCACCTCCCTTTGGGTACAGGTTGAATAATATAAAAGACTAAAACAAAACAAGTCTATATTACAGGCAACTTGCTGCTGCTATTGCTTTTTCATTACAGAGGAGAGGAAAGAGACTACTGAAGGAAAGGCATTGTAAGGAAATGAACAAACAAAAATAGGTAATAAAAAGGGGACATTACACTATATTCCTAGTAGTTAGCTTTGACACAAGTTCTTCCAGGAATAATTCTAGTTCAGACTTATTGTTTATAACACAATTTAACATTTCAATTCAAGAAGAATGAATTAAGTACTACTATCTTCCAAACAGCAAGGTGTCACGATGGATAGAGCACCACATCTGGAGTCAGGAATATTTGAATTCAAATCTGGCCAGACACTTAGCTGGGTGACCCTGGGCAAGTCATTTAATCATGTTTGCCGCAGTTTCCTCATTTTTAAATTGAGCTGGAGAAGGAAATAAAAAAGTCCTCTAGTATCTTTGCCAAGAAAACTCCAAACAAGATCTCAAAGTGTTGCTCATGACTAAAATGACTGAACAACTTGATATAGGTTCAATACAGGTTTGACACAAGTTAAAATGAGTAAATAACAACAACTTCATCCAGGCAATGAGCTTAGTAGTGGAAATATTAAGGCAGGAATAAAACCATTCCTGTCCTTAAGGAACTTAAATTCTATTTGGGAAAATGTCATATACACAGGTAAAGAAAAAGAAAATATATACAAATATGAATAAAACACAATTTAAGGAGTAGATGGAAAACTAAGAAATAGCTTGGGATAATATAAAGAAAGAGGTGATGGAAAAGGTAGCACTTCAATTAAACCTTGAAGGAAATTAGAGATTCCAAGAAGTAGGGACTTGGAGAATTCACCTGTCCAAAAGGCTTAGAGGTCGATGATGAAATGTCATATAAAGAGAAGAGCAAGTAGACCAGTTTAGCTAGAAGGTTAGACTATATGAAGGTCAGTCATGTGAAGCATGAATATTTTTGTATACAATATTTTAAGACTAACAACATAATTTTCTCCCAACCATCCCATAAGGAAATATTATTGTACCTCATATTTTACATATATAAACATTTTACATATAATAGTATACATTAGCATATGTGTACATATATACGTATATATACATATACACATGACTTACTCAGAATCACACAGCTAAAATCCCAGGACTATTGCTCTAGAGCTGGTATACATTCCTGAAGCAATGTCTCAACTCCAAGTTCAGTATCCTATTTATAATACCATGCCATCTTTTTCTTTCTAATAGCATATGAAAAAAATGCTAGCATGTAAGAAATGTAACTATCAATTTTGATGTCTGTGCCAAATATTCAGCAAAATGCTCCTAGGACTAATACATTTTGGGTGGTGCTGGTAGTTATTTTAGGGGTGGAGACTATGAGGAAAGAAGATTTCTAGAAATTTGTGAAACAAGGTCCTATGATGGGATGGAACTCTGAGGAAAAGAAACAGAAACTATAAAAGTACTTAGCTCCTTGGGCAAAGACTATAGAACCAGAAAGTCATTACTTTACAGGTACTTTAAGGAAGGGGGCCAAATTAGAGTGCAGCTGACTTGGGAGTCAGAGAATCTAGGGGAGGGAGCAGCTATTTGACAATTTTCTATTTGTTACTATTTATCCTTGCTTACTAGATACTTGGCGTCTTTCTATTTGCTAAAAAAATAAACGTCATTTTCTCTAAATCTCTAAACCCAGGGACAAAGATCTAGTTGGCTCACTCTATGACTATGTTCCTAAGTGAAGTCCTTCAGTTACTAAGTGAAGTAAGTCCCTTCATCATAATCAAACAGACTGTGAGTAGTATAGTTAGTGAGGTTGTCTTCCTCCCATCAAATACCAGAAAGCATTTTCATTCCATATATGGCTTAGTTTCTGAGTTTCAGTCAAGATTGCCAGAGGATGGAGGCCACAAAAATAAAATTGACTTTCCAGTCCTCTAAGGCAAAAGGGAAGAGAGAAGTCAGCTATCCAACAAGATTTCATTTACTTCTATCAGTGGTATAGCTAGAGATCATGAACTCTGATGTAGTTCCACTGGCCACCCAAGAGAAATTAGTATCAGACACCAGATTGGTTGGAAGAAAGAAAAGCATTTATTATTTCACTAAATCTCAAATGTCATGGTACTTGCCAAAGTCTAGCAGTATTCTGAATCAGGACATGTTCCTCCCCACTAAGAACCTTTTCTTACTGATACCTTAAAGGCCCTGTAGTATAGTCCAAATGTCTCCATTCTAAGTGTACCATTTCTATTCACACCACACAGTCCAGCTTTAATTATGTTTAATCATTTGCATCTGGAGAGTGGGAAATAAAGCTTACTTATTTTTTTCTTCATCAGAGAAGAATAGTTTGGCTGCTTTTATCATTTTTTATTAAATAGCATACTGCCTTTCTATATTCTCTCTGAAGGTTTTTCCTGGTATGGAGATTCTACTAAGAGATATCCATTAGAATGGTATCACTGAGGGTCTCAGAACTAATAGACTCCAGTGCATTATTATTGAAGGCAAGCATAAGATTGCAGTGACTTGAAGCCTGAAGCTAGTTACTGAACCAGTGGTGCCTAGTTGGATAATGTCAACAGGGGAGAAAAAGAGAACATCTCTCTCATTCCCCTATCAACTCACCGAGCAATCATAAGTTATTTAATATATAATTGATCTCATCTGTGACACAAAGAAATTGGACTGGATGATTTCTAAAATATTTTTTCCAGTTTGAAAGTCAGTATTTTGAGTGTTGTGGATAGGTGTGGGTATATTCAGAGATGGTGACCTTAAGCACATATTTTCTTATTAGGCCAAGTATTAACAATGCCACATATAATATATTCAGATGTTTTAAAAAGTCACTTCCTGAGTCAAAATACAGAAGCACTTCTCTCCATTGTATTCCAAAGTACATCTAGTACTTAGCATAGTGCCTGGAACATAGTAGGTGTTTAATAAATGTTTATTGATTAATGAATTTCTTTATTATCACCTCCTCAAGCATTTCTCTCATACTATTCCTTGTTCTCTTGGATCTTGTAAAAGGGAGTTCTTGGTTCTCTTTGAGTTCACACTTGTGAAAGGGAATCCTTTATTCTCTTTGAACTTTTGATTGAATCAACACAAGCTTGAACTAGGGGAGAAACCAGCAAGATATTTGAAGAGTTCCACCCTTTTTTTCTAGCTCAAACAGTAATTCTTTTAAGAGTTAACACTCTCAGAAACTGTGAACCCTTTCAATGAGTATTCACTCTTCCAGAAGGTGAACTGGTTCCAACAAACACTACCCCCTAGGCAGTGATAGAAAATTTGGAAGCTGTGATTGGCCCCTGTGAGGAGAGGAGAAGATATCATTATAAAAGGCCCTGAATTTATGAAGCTGAGGAGTGGATTCCAAGAAGAGAATTGACACCAAGAAAGAAAGTGGAGCTCGGGAGTCACCTTGAGCTTAAGTCATTGTCTTGACCTGCCTCTTGAAGGGAACTTAGGTGAGTGCATAGCTGGCTTTCCCTTCCTGTCTTCTGGAGAGAGTTTAATTCTGGTTGAAGGTTAACAAGTCCTGGCTGAGCAAAACACTGGAACAATATTTAGTTAGATAGGTTAATGTCTTTTCTACCCTTTTGTATTCCTCTGCTTTCATTCTTTCCACCTCTTTTGTAAATAAAAGATTTATAATTTTCATATATTTAACCAAACCATTAATTAAACACTTACAATCCTGAAGAGGATTCAGAAGCCTCTGACCTTTGACAAATCCCAGATATTAGTGGCAAAAATGAAATATTTCACTAAGAATCTGATTCTTTCTAAACAGATTAAAGTATAAATATCATAAACTATCATTTTCAAACCATAAATGTTGTAGGTTACAGAAGGAATATATACTTCAATTCACAGCATACTGGTTATAGCTAGTTTCTGACTATCAAAAACTTCAAATTGTGAGGCAGGTAGTTAGTTCAGTGGATAGAGAGGCAGGTCTGGAGACAGAAGGTCCTGGATTCAAATCTGATCTCAGATACTTTCTTGCTGAGTGACCATGGGAAAGTCACTTACCCTCAGTTGCCTAGTCCTTACCATTCTTCTGCTCTAGAACTGGTAGTTGGTATCAATTTTAAGATAAGGTAAGGGTTAAAACAAAAAAAAGAGTGAATTATTATGAACTGGCACATGACATATCAATGCTATAATATGTACTTTTTTTTTAAACCCTTAACTTCTGTGTATTGATTTATAGGTAAGGGTAGGCAATGGGGGTCAAGTGACTTGCCCAGGGTCACACAGCCGGGAAGTGTCTGAGGCCAGATTTGAACCTAGGACCTCCCGTCTCTAGGCCTGGCTCTCAATCCACGTAGCTACCCAGCTGCCCCCTAATATGTACTTTTTTCTTGAATATGCTAGACTCATGAAGGATATGAAAAGAAATATGGCCCCAGAGATATAAGATTTGGTTTCAAATCTTACTTGTGTATACTACTTCTGTTATTTTGGACAAGTTATAACCTTCTTGGACCTTAGTTTCCTTCTCCATAAAAAGAATGAATTATACTAGTGAGTGATTTTATTCATATTTTTCAGCTCCAGAGACAAAAAGTTTAGAGCTCCCCTTTTAGCTATTTATGGATCAAAGAATCCCAAATAAGCATCCTCTGGTCCTTAGAGAACCATTCAGAATAAACAAAAAAAATGACATCAAATGTTTGACAACAGATTTTTGGTTGTTATTGTGTACTCCTATCCTCACTAAAGGAGCATATAAACGAAGTAGGTCTTTTAACATAAGTACTTTAAAAGGTATCCTGAACTTATTTATTTATGGGGCTGTATTAAATGGATTGCAGGATCTTTGTTCTGAGTTGGGCAAATGTGGGAAACCAATAAGAGAAAAGATAAAAATCTGAGACCCCTCTTTTGACACCTCTTATGATCCATACCTTTTCTTATTGGAAAAACATTATAGACTTATTGGAAAGCTTTGAGTTCATAACCAGACCAGAAGCTACTGAGTTAACAATTTCTCTCCTTGACAATTTCTCTCCTTGATAATTAAGAAGCCTAAACCCTAAAAAGTATATTACTTAGATAAGGACTGGAGCCAGACAATTTAGTCCAGACTATCTGACCAGGTGCAAATCTGTAAATCAAGGCAGAATGCAATTAGTAAACATCTCCATGAAATTTATTTCTGCTCCCAGAAGTAAACCCCTACTAATTGGTGGTTGGAATTTGGCCCTTGTCCTTGCACCCATATCTCTACTTTTTAGACTTTAATGGATTGTGTATGATTTGTAACCACTTCACAGCTGTTACTCTTTCTTTGTGTTCTTAGTTTGAAACCAGTATAAAATAAAGTCCAAATCCCATAGCGTTAGAGCAACATGGGCTAACCACTAGTATGGTTGTTCTCATTTTTCCTTTTCCTGTCTTAACCATCCTATGCCACCAACGCCACTCAGGACCCAAAAGCCATATAGGGGGTTTGCTCTCTATAGGCAAAAATTACAGGAAAAAGTCAGAGTTAAATTACATCTATGATTACAGTGGCTTATTTATTGGTAGGAAAAAATATCCCAGAAAAACTAGGGATTTTCCTTCCATTGATTTACTAGAAACTATCTTCCTACTATCAACTCAGAAAAATCACACTTTGATAAAACTTGTTATGTCTCCATGACACAAATAAACTCCTTCTACAGTTATGAACATTTATATCCTTTTTTTCCATTCAAGACCCAATTCAGGTGCCACCTCCTATATAAATACTTCCATTAGCACTTTGTTCAACACTGCTCAATATAGGAATGATCAATCTCTCCTCAATTGTCTTATATATTCTTTTGACCTTTCCTATGCATCTGACACAGAGACAGAATAGAGTAGATAATATTAGCATCAGGAAGACCTAAACTCAAATCAGGTCTCTGGGCTATGTGATGACCCCACAGGTGAGCTGTGTAATCTTCATTGTCATATATCTGTAACATCTACCCCCCCCAAAGTGCCATTAATCATTCCTTAACTTTTTTGTAATTATCTATGTGCAAATTGTGAATGCCTTACTAGAAACTATCAACAAGATTCATATGCAGAGGGAATAAATTATATGTCTTCCCAATAAAATCAGGCATGAAACAAGTATGCCCATTATCACCTCTATTATTTAGCATTTTACCAGAAACACTAACAGTAGAAATGAGAGAAGAAAAAGAAATTGAAGGTATTAAAATAGGACAGTAAGTTATCATTCTGCAGATGATATGATGGTCTACTTCATAAATCCCAGAGAATCAACTAAAAAGTTAGTAGAAATAATTAACAACTTTATTAAAGTTGCAGGATACAAAATGAATGCACATAAATCAGCAGTATTTCTATATATTTCCAAAACATTGCAGCAGCAAGAGTTAGAAAAAGAAAAACCATTTAAAATCACCCAAGACCAGTATTGGGCAATCTTTTTGAAGAGGGGACCAAAGGAAAGGAAGTGCTTATCTGTCAGTCTGTTTCTAAGGCAACTCTTTGAAGTTTCATTGTATTGTGTCCTATTCATCGTATTTGATAGATGAGAAGTAATGACACCTGGCTGATAGAACATGTCAGGGAGCTGCATCTTACCTGCTGGCCATAGTTTGCCCATCACTGGCCTAGAAAAAAATACTCAGGAATATATCTACCAAAACAAGAAAAGGAATTATACAAACACAACTACAAACACTTTCTGAACAATTAAAACTAGATCTAAACAATTGGAAAAATATTGATTACCCATTGGTAGGATGAGTTAAAATAATAAAAATGACCATTCTACCCAAATTAATTCACTTATTTAGTGCCATACCTGTAAAACTACCAAGAAACTTTTTTACAGAATTAGAAAAAAACTATAACAAAGTTCCTTTGGAATAACAAATGATCAAGAATATCAAGGGAAATAATGAAAAAAAAAATGTGAAGGAGGGTGGCCTAGCAGCACCAGATATTAAACTATACTATAAAGCATTAGTCATCAAAACAATATAGTACTGGCTAAAGGACAGAAGGGAAGATCAGTGGAATAAATTTGGGGTAAGTGACATCAGCAAGACAGTGTATGATAAACAAAAAGAGCCCAATTTTTGGGACAAAAATCCACTATTTGACAACAACTGCTGGGAAATTGGAAAACAATATGGGATGGATTAGGTTTAGATCAATATCTCACACCCTACACCAAGATAAATTCAGAATGGGGTGAATGACTTGAATATTAAGAAGGAAAATATAAGTAAATTAGGTGAATACAGAATAGTACACTTGTCAGATTCTGGGAAAGGAAAGAATTTAAAACCAAGCAAGAGGTAGAAAAAATTACAAAATCTAAAATAAATAATTTTGATTACATTAATTTAAAAATTTTTGTACAAAAAAATACTACAACCAAAATCAGAAGGGAAACAACAAACTTGGAAAAATCTTTATAACAGAAAACTCTGACAGAGTTCTGCTCAAATATACAAGAAGCTAAATCAATTGTACAAAAAATCAAGCCATTCCCCAATCAACAAATGGGCAAGGAACATGAATAGGAAATTTTCAGATAAAGAAATCAACACTATCAATAAGCACATGAGAAAGTGTTCTAAATCTCTAATAATTAGAGAAATGCAAATCAAAACAACTCGGAGGTATCACCTCACACTTAGCAGATTGGCTAAAATGATAGAAGGGGAAAATAATGAATGTTGGAGGGGTTGTGGCAAAATTGGGACATTAATACACTGCTGGTGGATTTGTGAATAGATTCAGCCATTCTGGATGGCAATTTGGAACTATTCCCAAAGAACATTAAAAGATTGCTTGCTCTTTGATCCAGCCATACCATTGCTGCTTTTGTACCCCAAGAGATCATAGGGAAAAAGCCATGTTCAAAAATATTTATAGGCAAGCTCTTTGTGGTGGCAAGAAATTGGAAAATGAGGGTATATCCATCAATTGGGGAATGGTTGAACAAATTGTAGTATCTATTGGTAATGGAATACTATTATGCTCAAAGGAATAATAAACTGCAGGAATTCCGTGTAAACTGGAATGACCTCCAGTAATTGAAGCAGAGTGAAAGGTGCAGAGCCAAAAGACCATTGTACACAGAAACTAATACACTGTGATAAAATCAAATTTAGTGAACTTATATACCTGCAGCAATGCAATGACCCAGGGCAATTATGCAGGATTTACGGAAAAGAATGTTACCTACATTTAGAAGAAGAACTAGAGGAGCGGAAACACAGAAGAAAAACAACTGCTATAACATATGGGTTGATGTGTATATGATTTTGGAAGTAAACTGAAAAGACCACCCTACTACAACTGTCAATATTATGGAAATATGTCTTGATTGATGACACATGAAGAAATCAGTGGAAATTCATGCTGGCTATGGAATGGGGGTTTATTTGGGGAGAGAGTAAGAACATGAATCATGTAACCATGGAAAAAATTGTCTAAAAAATAAAAAATTCAAAATGTGGGGGAAAAAAACCTTTAAACTTATTTACCTATAAAAGAAGTAGATTGTACTAGAAAATGAAGAATAAAACTTCCATTGATCCAGCCATTCTTTTGCACATTGATCCATCATTCAACAAACATATACTGAGTGCTTACTTTGAGCAATGTATCATAATAGGAGTTTAGCGATGACTTAAATATTAATTAAATATTTCCTCTATTAGATTACAAATCCCTTTAAATTTGAAATCAAAAGACTTGTCTATAAAGACTCTAATTCAAGAAAGAACTAGTTCTTTCATTTAACATTTATTAAATGTATACAATGTGTAAGGTATCTATCTGTTATTTGATTGCCTGGTAGTCCAAATAAAAGTCACCTGGACCAGTAAAAACCTAAATTGTCTAGACTACTCTGAAGACTTTACCCACTAGGTTTTCCTCTGAGGGGATTTTATTCCCTGTTCAGTAAGCCATTCTTGACATTAGACCAGTCTGGTATCTCAGACTTGAGAATAGAATGAAATAATAAAATTGTATAACATCTAGCAGTTAACAAAGTGAAGCTCAATCAGTTATCTTAAGGAAGGGATAATTAGAAGTCAGACAACATATTTTACATAGATAATATTTTGATTCAGCCAAGCAGTTTCCCTGGGTTTCTGTTGTCCATGGTGATCTGCCAGTGAATCCTAAGGTAGCATCTAGAGCTCCCCTTGACCTGTAATTTTTAACTTAAGTAGTCAAGAAAATAAATAAATTGTAAGCCTTTAGTCCCCTGAGCCAATCATTTCTAGGCCAATCTCAACATATTTTAAGGGAAAGAGCTAGCCTAGCCTACATGGCCAAGGTCCCTGGTAAATATTTTTTTTTATCATTCTACTTTATTAGGAAAGAGTGGTGACTACATATATGAATTTAGTCTGACTCCCCTCCCCCCACTGCCTCCCAGAAGCCAGATACATGACATTTAGTGATAGAATCCAACCAAAACTGTAGCCACCCCAATCCCAAACTTATTTATGTCTGAAAAGAGAACATGTGATAGATATTAGCAGTGCTTACTCCTAATGACTCTGTCCTATATTATCACAGGACCGCAGAGTACAATAGACCTAATTACCTGGTACTTCTCTTATCCCAAATCCTGCTCCCATAATCCCTTTGATATAGTTACCTTTACCCCATTAGCTTCTGTTACCTTTTTTATCCTTGAATCTCCATTTATCTGAACCTACCCTCAGTCATTGTCTTCCTCTGTCTACACTATGGACTTTGGCACTTTCATTCTAATATGCGGACATACAGACACTCGTAATGATATTGCTTGTATGTATAATATATATATATATATGCATATATATATGAAAGTGATATATATCTACACACACATATATATGCACATGCTTATATATGCCTATGTATATACATGTGTTTGAGTGTTTATATGTATGCATAGATGCACATATTCATTTTTAATTTTTTATTTCATGATAGAATAAAAAGGGAAATTGCCCATACAGTAGGCGAAAATATAAGAGACAGAAGAACTAGGTTGCAATAATTTGGTCTGGCTTTGAGATAGTAATTTTTTTAAATCTTTGTACAAATCAATAAATCCAAAGACATTTTATATTCTTACTATATCCTAGGACTTGTGCTAGGCCCTGGGGATAAAAACAAAGTATTTCCTGCCCTCATAGAGCTGATAGTCTAGAGGGGCTAGACTATAAAACAGTTAGTGAAAAAGGGAAAATTTAGTAAAATTTAAAGGCTAGGGACAGAGTTGGGCATAAATTTCATTAGTATGTGGACATCTCAGAAGCCATAATTCTCTTTGTCAATACAGTTTGCCAGGAACTCTACAACTTATAAGGTATTGACTTGTCCAGAGTCAGATATAAGTGTATCAGAGAAGGGATCAAAACACAGATCTTACTGTCTCTGAGGCCAACTTACCACTATGCCACCTTTCCTCTCAAAAACAAGATCTATGCCAAGAAATATAACACCAACTTCATATAAAAATAAAGTCATTTGAGGTGGGGCTAGAGTAAAGAAAAACAAGTATTATGAAAGGATCCTTGGTAGGAAATAACACTTAAACTGAGTCTTGTCCTGAGTTCAAAATTCCAAAAAAACAGAAGCAAGGAAAGAGAATTCTAACCAGGGGTGAGAAAAAGATTATTTAATATTCTATGCCATTTGACTGGAGGATAGACAGAATACATGAGAGAATTAACGTGTAATCAGCTTGGAAAGATAAACTGAGAATAGATTAAAAAGGCTTTAAATGTCAAACACAGGAGTTTGCATTTTATCCTAGAATCAATAGGGAGCCATTGAAACTTTTTGAATAAGTGGATGACATAATAATTATGATTTAAGAATACTAATAAAGCAGCTATATGGAATGATGTATTGGAGAGGGAAAGAAACTAACTCTGGTGAGGGCAATTAGAAAACTATTGAAATGGCACAGATAAGATTAGATGAAGATCTGAACTTGAGTGCTTATTTTATGAGAGTGTAAAAGTGGATAATATAAGTGATATTGAAGAGGTTTATTCAAGTACTAATGTTATATAGGATATGACAGAGAAGAGTTGAAGATCTTAGGCTAGCATAATTCTAGATTACTAAATATGGTACTATCCTCAACAAGATAGGGAAGTGAAGAGGAAGAAAGGATTTAGGGAGAAAGATTGTGAGTACATTTTGTAATATGTTTAAACGACTATGGAATAGCATGGTGGAGATGTCTATCTAGTGATTGGCAATATCTTATTAGAGTTTAGAGCAGAGAAGGTAGTTGCATATATAGATTTGGGAGTCATCTTCAGAATGATGATATTTGAACGAAAGGGAGCCAATGAGATCAATAAGCAATAGAAAGCAGAGAAAATATGGCCAAGGACAGAACCATCTTTTATATATGCACATTAGAGCAAAATAAAAATAATGATATTATAAAAATGAATTGAGGGGAAAGAACATAAAACATGTAACTATGGAAAATATTCAAAATAAAAATATAAAAAATAAAAAAAATTGAGAAGGATGTGTCAAATAAGCAGGGATCATGACAGCAGTGATAAATGTAGAGTAAGAGAGTAGAGTATTAGAAGTGGACAGGAGCCAAGACTGGCATGTCGAAGAAGAGAGAAAACTGGGAAGTCATTGATGAATGTTCCTAAGGAGAGGCATGAATATCACAGACTTCATAGTGAATGTTTTTTCAGAATAACATTTGAGGGAAACCTAGGTGGCTCAGTTCATAGAGAACCAGAGAACCAGGGCTAGAGACAGGAGGTCCTGGGTTCAAATTGGATCTCACAGATATTCTGTGTGACCCCAGTCAATTCATTTAATCGCAATTGCCTAGTTCTTATCACTCTTATTCCTTAAAACCAACATCTGGGGACTTCCTGGTTAAGATGGTGGCAGAGTAAAAAGCAGCTTCTTAACCTCTCCTAACCAAAACATATAGGACTCCTCAAGAAGAGATAAAAACAAATCCAGAGGAATGAAGGGACCCCACAAAAGGGCGCAGCATTGGAGGTATGTGGAATCTGGGCATTTCCATGCTATAAAGGGGTGAAACAACTCTCACTAAAACATGAGCTAAGCAACCCTCTTTCCCACCACACAACCACACAGTACCAAAGCCAGCACACAAGAGTTAGAGCAAGTTTGGGGCACGCATTAAGTCCTTGGCAGCTACCTGGGACCACTAGGGCCTACTCCTGAGAGCAGCAAGACTTAAGACCCCAAGAGGCTAAAGAACACTTGGACTTTGAACACAGACCCTGAGCTCAGGCACAAGTGAGGGCTCAGACACAAGCACAGATTTGGATCCTGAGCACAGGCATGGACCTTGAGAGGGGACCCAGTGCAGAGGGGTGTACAGCTGTGGAAGCAGCAACCTGAGACTGTTAAAGGAGCCTCAGGCAGAGGAACAAGCAAGGGGACCACCAGGAGGCTTGACACTCAGAACAACTAGACCTGAGACGTGAGGAGCCTAAAGAGTGCAGACTGACCCTGAGTGTGAGGAAAAACCTGAGAGGGTGCAGGGCTAACAATGACAAACCAGAGACAAGAACCCCAAAAGAGAAAGATCATCAAGAAGAAATCTGTAACACTCTACAACTTTTACACAGATAAAATCCAGACAACAGAGCAAACAGCAGAGGAGAACAAACAAGTCATCATATCCAAACCTTCCCAAAATAATGAAAACTGGCCACAAGCTATTGAAGAGTTCAAATATGAGATGATGAGAAAGACAGAAGAGATTTGGCAAGAGAAGTGGGAAATAGCTCAAAAGGAAATCAATAGGTTAGAAGACAGAAACTCCCAATTGGAGAAAGATGCCCAAAAATCAAATGAAATTGTAAGAAAATTGGAAACCAAAATCTGCCAAGAAAATAACAGTTGAAAAGGCAGAATTTCACAATTGGAAAGTGAGGCAAGTAAATTGAAGACCAGAAATGACAAGATTGAAAAGGAAAACCAGTCTCTCAAGATTAGAATTGAGCAATTAGAAGCTAATGATCTCTCAAGACAGCAAGAACAAATAAAGCAAAGTCAAAAGACTGATAAAATAGACTGAAATATGAAATATCTCAAGGAGAAAATGGCAGATCAAGAAAAAAGGTCTAGAAGAGACAATTAAAGAATCATTGGTCTCCCAGAAAAAACAGAAATTAATAGAAATTTTGACTCCATATTAAGAGAAATTATTCAGCGAAACTGCCCTGAAGTTCTAAAACAAGAGGGCAATATAGACATTGAAAGGATCCATAGATCACCCTCTTCAGTAGACCATGAAAAGACAACCCCCAGGAATATAATAATCAAATTCAAGAGCTTCCAAGTAAAAGAAAAAATCTTATAAGAATCCAGAAAGAGACAATTCAGATATCAAGGAGCACCAATCAGGATCACACAGGATCTGGCAGCCTCCAAACTAAAAGACTGCAAGGCTTGGAATATGATATTCAGAAAGGCTACAGAACTGGTTCTATAACCAAGGATCACCTACCCATCAAAACTAACTATATACTTCCAGAGGAAAGTTTGGGCATTCAACAAGATAGAAGATTTCCAAGTATTTGCACAGAAAAGACCAGTACTAAATGGAAACTTTGATATCCAACCACAAAAATCAAGAGAAACATGAAAAGGTAAATAAGAAATAGAGGGGAAAGAAAGAAAACTCTTATTTTTTAAAATTTGCCTCTTTAAGGGCTTCAATATGATCTTATTGTTTTTATTCTTATGTGGAGAAATGTTATGTATAATTCTCTGTAAGGAACTCTATTCACTATTAGAGTATTCACTATTATAGTAATTAGAAGAATTATTCATAGGGAGAGGTTGGAATACTAAATAGCCTAAGATCATATGGGGTGGGAAAGAGAGAGGTGAATAGTAGAGGACACCAAGAAAACTTGAATGAATAAGAAAAAATAGGATATTCTATTACACACAAAGAGGGCATGGGAAGGGGAAAGAATGAATATGATCATAAGAAGGAGAGAAAGGGAGCATTAAGAGGTAATATTAAACCTTACTCTCAGTGTAATTAACCCAGAGAGGGAAGAGTAGCAACATCCATTGGTATATAGAACTCTATCAAAACCTACTGAGAAAGTCAGAAGGAATTAACCAAGGGGAGTAGAGGAGTGGGGAGGTCAAAAGAGGGAGGGGAGAAGAAGATGAAGAGAGGGAATTCATTAGGCCTTATCAATAAAAAGAGGGGAATAATAAGGGAGGGTTTAGAAAGGGAAGTAAATGAAGGGAGGGGGAAAGAGTTACTGGCTTAAAACAAACCATTGGTTTAAGAGGAAATAGTACAAGAAGAAGGGGTAGAACTAGGAGAGGATACCAAAATGTTGGGGAATACACAAATAATAATTATAATTATGAATGTGAATGGGATGAACTTGCCCATAAAACAGAAGCAATTAGCAGAGTGCATTAGAAACCACAATCCAAACATATGTTGTCTATAAGAAACACATATGAGGGGGTGGACATACACAGGTTTAAGGTAAAGGGCTTAAGCAAAATCTTTGGGGCTTCAAATTAGAAAAAGAAGGCAGGAGTTGTGATCATGATTTCTGACAAAACAAAAGTAAAAATAAGTATGATTAAAAAAGACAGAGAAGGTAATTACATCCTGATAAAAGTTGGTATAGACAATGACGAAGTGACAGTGCACAATATGTATGCACCAATTGGCATAGCATCCAAATTTGTAAAGGAGAAACTGAAAGAGCTAAAGAAGGAATTAGATAGCAAAACTCTACTAGTGGGAGATCTAAATATTCCACTTTCAGATCTAGATAAATCAAACCAAAAAATAAATAAGAAAGATATAAGAGAGGTGAATGAAATCCTAGAAAAAATAGATTTAATAGATATGTGGAGTAAATAAATAGAGACAAAAAGGAATATACCTTCTTTTCAGCTGCACATGGTACATTCACAGAGATTAACCATGTAATAGGGCATAGAAACATTGCAAACAAATGCAAAAGAGCAGAAATAATGAATGTAAACTTCTCTGATCAAAATGCAATAAAAATAATATTTAGTAAGGGCCTCTGGACACGTAAATCAAAAATTAATTGAAAATTAAATAATATGATTCTCCAAAACCAGCTCGTCAAAGAAGAAACCATAGAAACAATAAACAATTTCATTGAAGAGAATGACAATGATGAGACATCCTACCAAACTCTGTGGGATGTAGCCAAGGCAGTAGTCAGGGGGAAATTTATATCATTGAGTGCATATATTAACAAATTATGGAGAGCAGAGATTAATGAATTGGACATGAAACTTAAAAAACTAAAAAGAGAGCAAATTAAGAATCCCCAGATGAAAACTAAATTAGAAATACTAAAAATCAAGGGAGAAATTAATAAAATTGAAAGTAAAAGAACTATTGAATTAATAAATAAGACTAGAACCTGGCATTTTGAAAAAACAGATAAAAAAGACAAAGTAATGGTAAATCTAATAAAAAAAGGAAAGAAGCAAACAAAATTGACAGTATCAAAGATGAAAAGGGAGACCTCACCTTTAATTCAGAGGAAATTAAGGCAATCATTAAAAACTATTTTGCCCAATTATATGCCAATAAATATAACAATCTAGGTTATATTGATGAATATTAATAAAAATATAAATTGCCTAGATTAACAGCAGAAGAAATAGAATACCTAAATAATCCCATATCAGTAAAAGAAATTGAACAAGCCATCAAAGAACTCCCTAAGAAAAAATCACCAGGGCCTGATGGATTCACAAGTGAATTCTATCAAACATTCAAAGAACAACTAGTCCCAAAACTATACAAATTATTTAATATAATAAGCAGAGAAGGAGTCCTACGAAATTCTTTTTATTACACAAATATGGTACTGATTTCAAAGCCAAGTAGATGAAAAACAGAGAAAGAAAGCTACAGACCAATTTCCCTAATGAACATAGATTCAAAAATCCTAAATAGATTACTAGCAACGAGACTCCAGCAAGTGATCAAAGGATTATCCACCATGATCAGAGGGGATATATACCAAGAATGCAAGGATGTTTCAACATTAGGAAAACCATCCACATAATTGACCATATCAACAATCTAACTAGCAAATACCATATGATTATCTCAATAGATGCTGAAAAAGCCTTTGACAAAACACAGTTCCGATTCCTATTGAAAACACTGGAAAGTATAGGAATAGAAGGACCTTTCCTAAAAATAATAAATAGTATATACTGTAAGACTAAAACCATCAACAAGCATCATGTGCAATGGGGATAAATTAGAACCCTTCCCAATAAGATCAGGCAAGAAACAAGGATGCCCACTATCATCTCTATTATTTAACATTTTATTAGAAACACTAGCAGTAACAATTAGAGAAGAAAAAGAAAGTGAAAGTATCAAAACAGGTAATGAGGAGACTAAGCTGTCACTCTTTGTAGATGATATGATGGTCTACTTAAAAAATCCTAGAGAATCAACTGAAAAGCTACTAGACCTAATCAACAACTTTAGCAAAGTTGCAGGATACAAAATAAATGCACATAAATCATCAGTATTTCTATATATTTCAAACACATCACAACAGCAAGAGGTAGAAAGAGAAACACCATTTAAAAATCACCCTAGACAATATAAAATACTTAGGTATCTATCTACCAGAACAAACACAGGAATTATATGAAAACAACTACAAAACACTTTCCAAACAATTAAAACTAAATCAATGTTTTTCCAATTGTAGTTGTTTTCATATAATTCCTGTGTTTGTTCTGGTAGATAGATACCTAAGTATTTTATATTGTCTAGGGTGATTTTTAAATGGTGTTTCTCTTTCTACCTCTTGCTGTTGCTCATGGGTAGGATGATCTAACATAATAAAAATGACCATTCTACCCAAATTAATTTATCAATTAATTTAGTGCCATACCTATCAAACTACCAAAAAACTTTTTTACTGAATTAGAAAAAAACTATAATAAAGTTCATTTGGAATAACAAAAGATCAAGAATATCAAGGGAAATCATGAAAAAATGTGAAAGAAAGGGGCCTAACAGTACCAGATATTAAACTATACTATAAAGCAGTGGTCATCAAAACAATATGCTACTGGCTAAGAGACAGAAGGGAGGATCAGTGGAATAGACTTGGGGTAAGTGACATCAGCAAGACAGTGTATGATAAACCCAAAGAGCCCAACTTTTGGGACATGAATCCACTATTTGACAAAAACTGCTGGGAAATTTGGAAAACAATATGGGAGAGATTAGATTTAGAGCAACATCTCACACCCTACACCAAGATAAATTCAGAATGGGTGAATGACTTGAGCATAAAGAGGGAAACTATAAATAAATTAAGTGAACACAAAATAGTATACCTGTCAGATCTCTGGGAAAGGAAAGATTTTAAAACCAAGCAAGAGTTAGAGAAAATTACAAAATGTAAAATAAATGATTTTGATTATATTAAATTAAAAAGGTTTTGTACAAACAAAAAGAATGCAACTAAAATTAGAAGGGAAATAACAAATTGGGAAAAAATCTTTATAACAAAAAACTCTGACAGGGGTCTCTTTACTCAAATATACAAAGAGTTAAAACTATTGTATAAAATATCAAGCCATTCCCCAATTGATAAATGGGCAAGAGACATGAATAGGCAATTTTCAGATAAAGAAATCAAAAGTATCAATAAGCACATGAAAAAGTGTTCTAAATCTCTAATAATTAGAGAAATGCAAATCAAAACAACTCTGAGGTATCACCTGACACCTAGGAGATTGGCTAAAATTAGAGAAGGGGAGCGTAATGAATGTTGAAGTGGATGTGGTAAAATGGGACATTAATGCACTGCTGGTAGAGTTGTGAACTGATCCAACCATTTTGGATAGCAATTTGGAACTATACTGAAAGGGCTATAAAGAATGCCTGCCCTTTGATCCAGCCATACCATTGTGGTTTTTTACCCAAAAGAGATCATAGATAAACAGACTTGTATGAAAAAAGTTATAGTCGTGCTTTTTGTGGTGGCAAAAAACTGGAAAATGATGGTATGCCCTTCAATTTGGAAATTGCTGAACAAATTATGTTATATGCTGGTGATGGACTATTATTTTGCTCAAAGGAATAATAAACTGGAGGAATTCCATATGAACTGGAAAGAACTCCAGGAACTGATGCAGAGAGAAAGGAGCAGAGCCAGAAGAACATTGTATAGAGAGACCAATACACTGTGGTAAAATAGAATGTAATGGACTTCTGTACTAGCAGCAATGCATGACCCAGGACAATTCTCAGGGATTTATGGAAAAGAACCCTACCCACATTCAGAGGAAGAACTGCAGGAGTGGAAACACAGAAGAAAAGCAACAGCTTAAACACATGGGTTGAGGTGGACATGATTGAGGATATAGACTCGAAACTACCACACCAATGCAATTATCAACAATTTGGAAATAGGTCTTGATCAATGACATATGTTAAAACCAGTGGAAGTTTGCATTGGCTGTGGGGGGTGGAGGAGGTTGGGGTGTGAAGGGGAAAGTAAGAGCATGAATCATGTAACCATGTTAACTTTTCTAAAAAATAAAATTATTAAATGTTAAAAAAATATTATCTATCTATCCATCTATCTCACATAAATATAAAGTTAGTCAGTATAAATATATCCAAAGCAGGTCAATTGAAGGGACTTTTGAAGGAAAGGTTCAAACATTTGAGGGTGTGATGGGAAAGGCAACATATAGAATAAGAGTATCTTAAAGGAACATCAGGACTCTGTGATGTTGAGCGAATGTAGAAGAGCATTCTAGCCTCAGGGATGGCCAGTGCAATGGCACAAAGACCATAGGTGGAGTACTGTGAATGAGGAATAGAGAGAAGAGCAGTTAGAATGCATTGCAGATTCTGGGAAGAGTAGTAATGTCCAATAATGCTGAAAAAATAGCCAGGGTTTGTGAAAGTCTTTAAAAGCTTAACATATTCCTATGCTGTTGAATGCTTCTAGAGAAAGTCATCCAAACATGCTGACTGTTTCCACTACAAATTCACATCATCTAATTGCAAGTGGGCCCTCACTGCCCAGCACAAACTTTAATTATCCCTGAGTTGGCTCTCTATCATACTTTCCTCAGCAGCTGTTCCAACCCTTTCCCAATCTCCTCAAGAGCTCAATTTTTCTCCTCACTCACTTTCCCGTTAGCATATGACCAGATATTTTAGTGAGAAAATTGAAGCCATCCTTAACAAAATCCCTCATCAGCTCTACACTCCACCTCATAACACCTATTCATATTCACCTATCCTCTTCTTTTCCTTGTAGGAAGTAGGTGTTTTCCTGGCTAAAACTAATGCTACTCTTTGTCTCCATAATCCTATACCCTCCCAATTCCTCCAAGAGGATTATTTCATTTATCATCCTTTCTTCCTATCTATTTTTCAGTTTTTTCTCATTCACTGGCTTCCCCAATACTCCTTATAAAAATGTCCTGATGTTCCTAAATAAACAAATAAATAAAACCCAGCTCTTCACTGGTCTTTGCATCCCCTCAAGTTATTTTCCTACTATATACCTCCTCCCTTTTACTGTCATTCTTAGCAAGAGTTACTTTCACCTCTTCAGCCCCTACTCACTTATCAACCCATGGCAATGTAGCTCCTGATCATATCATATTGAGACAATTTTCTCAAAAGCGAAAAATTATTTTGATTGCAAATTATAAAGGTTTTCCTCAATTATCATCCTCCATATCCTCTTCTCTCCAAAGCTGCTGACATAATTGGCGAACCCTTTCAAAAATATTTTTTTTTCTCTCCTCATTCCTGTGATTCTGCTTTCTCAGGATTTCTACCTTCTGGCTCCTCTTCTTCAAGATCATTGTACATCTCCTGCCCCTTAGGTGTAAAGGTGTAAGCGTCTTCCATTGACTCTTTCTCAGATTCTCTTTTCTCTATATATACTTTTTTATGACCTCACTTGCTCCCATAGGTTCTATTACTTTTCTTTATAGATAAATATTTAGACTTGAAGCCTAAGTATCCAAATTTAATATATGTTCTGAAACTCATCTCCAGTCACCAACTTTTTAGCAACACTCTTATTTATACATGTCTCTCAAACTGAATATATAGGAAACAAAACTCTTTATCTGCCTTCTACCCTGCCCCGCACCCCTAACACATAGATAACTAATCCTCATCTAAATGTTATATTCCTTTTGAGAATATTCTCCTGAATCACCTATATTTCTCACATTGGAGTCATATTTTCCCTCATTCTCCTTAACTAACCAATAGCTAAGTTCTATTGATTCTTTATAACAAATGCCCCCTTCCATCCAGTAATATGGCTACCACAATAGTTCAGGAAAACATGATTACTTTTTTAAAGTGTATTACTTTCATTTTTTATTATTTATTATTTGTTGATTTATTATTTATTAATTAAAAAATAACACATTATTACTTTAAAAATTTATGCTTGTTATCTCACCAGAACAGTTTGGTATTAATATGACATATCCCTCCTCTGATATAGTTTGCATATTATCTGTTACTTATGGAATTAAAGTTGGATGGGAATACAGAGATTAATCAATATTTCCATTTTTACAACTAGTTTGTGTGTAGTAAGTATAGTTAGTATAGATTTTAATCCAGGTTTTTCTGACTCTAAGGCTAACCTCCTATCCAATTCTTTTCCATTCGTTCTAGTTTAGAGTCCTTTACAGATTGTTACAGAGCCCTTCACTTTGTATGTAATAAATAAGTGTCGGTTGAGTTTGCAATTGAATGAACTGTGTAAGGTGCATGGGATATAAAGATGAAATACAGATCCTTCTATCAAGAAGATTACAACCAGGACAGGACAGAGCATGCACACAAATATAATATTAGAAATAATATGATAGGGGCAAAGGCAGATGAAAAAGGGACACAAGATAGACACAAGTAATGTGCTTTAGGAGTTGAAAGGAAAGCACAAGGACTGTAGATTCTATTCTTTCTGAGTAGACACATTAAATATCTCCTCTTTCTGTGATTCTGAGTGGTAGCAAAGAATTTTACCTTTCAGCATTCTCACTTAAAACCAGTTTCTCTTTTTCAGGCAGGAAGACACAAAAGAGAATAATTTGTCATATGTCCTGAATATTCAACACAAACACACACTAAGAGAGAATGTCTGCAGACCACACTTTCAGAGGTACAACTCCAAATGACCCTATTTTATATATTCATAACAGTCTGATGCTGTTTGCCTCATAAGTATTTCAAAGTAGCTCAGATAGCACCGTCATCACACGTGAGATTTTGTGAGTGAACATAAATTGGGTATATACTCTGCTGCTTCACTTTGAGGAAGAGTGGAATCCTGCCACAGAATAAGAATTCAAGCATAAAGGGAAATGGTCCCAAGGACCATGCTAGAACATTGCAGGTAAGCTGGAAAATCACACCTGACTCCTCTACCCCAGGCCTTTCAAATCTGTGTGTAAAGTCAGAATGATTCCCATTTCATATACACTAAAGTGTATTATGTGACCTCTTCTACTTAATTGTCCTCCTTACAGGCAGCTTACATGGACACCAAAATTATTTGGACAATAGCGAACTCATATCCTTCTAGCACATTATTGTGATTTACTATGATCCTAACCAGAGGGATTGAATATACACAGTTCTTCATGCGTTCTTCATGGAGTAATTATAGAAATTCAGAAATAATAATGTAAGAATTCAAATAGATTTATATAGTATGACAAAATTCTGAACCCCAGAGGCAGCTGGTGACAAATTGGTCAGAGCACTGGACTTAGAATCAGGGACACATGAGTTCAAATCCAGTCACATTCATTAGCTAGCTGTGTGACTCTGGACAAGTCACTTAATCTCTATCTGCCTCACTTTTGAAGATAATAACTACATATCTCAGCATCACTGTAAGAATCAAATGAAAAATATTGTAGAAAGCACTTAGCAAATGCTTTGCACTTGAACTGTATACATGTTTTTTCTCTTTTCTCCTTCCAATAGTTTTGCAGACAGGAAGAAGACCCTTAAGGTGAGGGATACAAGTTGAAGTCAAGGACTAGGTCATAGGATTATTATCTTTTTCAACCCCTGAACTAGGAAATGGCCCATAGAGGTTGTGATTGGGCCAAGGTCACAGAAGTAAGAAGTGGCAGAAAGTGTTAGAGTTAGAAATTTCCTTAGAGGTCATCTAATATGCTCTCTACTTTTCAAAAGAGGAAAACTAAACTGAAAAACAAAGAGGGCAAGTCACTCATCCAGGGTCACAAAATTTGTATGTATTTCAGGCTGGGTTCAAACCTAGATTCTCTTGACTCCAAATTTACTTCCTCCTTCCACTATTCTGCTCTGCCTTCAAGGTGAATAAAAAATAGTACTGTAACATTTTATTCTGTTTCCTTCCTTTCTATCCTAACAAAGGAAAACTTAGTTTGAAAAATCCGTGTCTTATTTTTGTGGATACTCCTTCCACTGATAAACATCACAAGTCATCTATGTTTCATTTATTGCCAAGGCAGAAGAATTCACAACCAGAAGGTCAGCCCTCTGGTGATGAGTCTGTTTGCATTTACGTAGGCTGTTCTGTAGATAACATCTCTGGTCTGATTCTTGAAGTATTTCCATGTTGGTAGGACCTGCCAGAGTTGGATTCCCAATTGACATAGCCTTAAAGAGTCTTTGAGAACTCAATGAGGCATCAGAGGAGTTCTTTCATGCAAGAACATTGAATAACTGCAGGGGGGAAAAGGTTTCATTTGAGCTCAGCTTCAAGCATGGATGCAAGGGTAGGGTGTAGGTAAAAGGACCAGTAGCCTGAGGGCATATTATTTCCTTTCATCCATATGTCTTCTCCCATCCTTAGGGGACATAACGCCATGAAATATTCCATCAGTCATAATGCCATCCCCATTAACTTTAGAGGCAACTCTTACTTTGAAAAAGCCTATTGCTTCATGTAATAAGTCCCACAGTGCTAGATAATGCCCCTTTAAACCATGGGCCTGTTAAATCGGGAGTAAGTACAAGCAAGTAGCACATCTTTAATGCAAACCATGTTCCTGTGTATTAATGAAAGCTGCCAGATGATACTGCTTTTCCTCTATTTGGCATTTTAATAGCAGGGCTGCTATAAGCAAGTCCATTTGCTTAATGCTGAGAGACTGACAGGATAAACCACTCCATTTCTTCAGTGCCGGGCAATGAGAGGTATGACCTTTTCCAACTCAGCCATCTTTCCAAAATGCATCTTTTCCCAGTCTGTCTTGCAGAAGAGCATCCCAGACATTTCAGCTGAGATACCTAAAGCTTGGGGCTTTCTGATCTTGTTTTACAGCTACATGCTTTCATCCAGATAATTACCTAGAGTCTTGATGTCATGAGGAAGAAAGAGATTCCCTATGATAAGAATCAGAATTTCTGGAGATCTAGGAAACAGGGAGCAGGCTGGTGGGATTTTCTTATTGTATTTTACCAGAATACTCTTGATCAGAAACCCATATTTCTAGTTGTCCACCTATATTCCATTTCCAGGATATTTGCTTTGACAGCTAAGGTAAAGTGGCTTAGAAGGCAGCAGCCATCAGTTTGATATCTCCCGATAAGGGTTTTGAATCAAGCATCTTTTCATTGGGGACTTGAAGCCTTTAAAAACCAACTTGTTTTCTTTGAGGGCTTACACACCCCTGGGAAACAATTCAAATTTTATCTGCTCTTTGAGTTTATATTTTTTTGCAAACTCATAATTTCCTATGAAAAGTGATTCTCACAAGGAAAAAAAAACCTCAGCAGTTTGGAATAAGCTTTTCCACAAGTACATCTTATTATACATTTTATTCTACCCTAAGGACTTAATTGAATAATTCTTAGTAACTCAAAGATGAGAAGTAATTGCTTCCCCTAAAGTCCATATAGCCAACTAATTATAATGTATGCCAATGAAAAGACAATGTGGTATAATGGGTAGAACACTGTGCATAGAGTTAGGAAAGCTAGATTCGAATACCACCTCAGATATTTGCATTACATATAATTTTAGTAAAATCACTTAACCTTAGTGTGCCTTGGTTTATTCATGTCTATATAACAAAGTTATTATGAGATTCAAGTGAGATATAATTTATATAAAATTCTATGTAATCTTTTTTTCTAGATAAAACACCTTCATTTCTTTATCTGTAAAATGAGAGGGTTGGATTTAATAGATTCTAAAATCCTTTCTACCTCTAGTTTTATGATCTTAAAAGCAAAATTCTACTTGAAGCATAGAATCTATATAAACTCCCCTTGTAAAAACTCTTATTCTATTGATTTTTAACATCTCCTTTTATTTCCAAAAAATATGCTTATTCTTTGCCTACTGAGTAAACCATTTTATATCAAAATTTAAAAAGAAAGGAAAAAGGTAGCTTAGTAAAACAACTAACCTATCTGACAGAATATACAATATTCCACATCCATAGTCCTCCATCTGTGTACAGATGGCAGGGAGATGTATTTTTATCAGCTCTTTGCAGAGGATGAGTGGGTCCTCAGTGCAACACTGGATACAGCTTCAGTTTTGCTGTTCATTCATTTTTCTTTGTTGTACTCATTGTGCATATTGTGTCCTTCTCTCTGCTTCTTTCTCTCCATATCTGTTCATAAAAGACTTTTCACATTTTCCTTGAATTCTTCCTTCTCTACATTTCTTATAATAATATTCCCTACTATTCACATGCTAAATTTTATTTAGCAGTTCCCCATAGAATGAATATCTCTGTGTTCATTTCTTTGCTTTGATAGAGTGCTATTTGGTCCAGAGGAATTAATGATAATTTTTTGAGCACTTATATGCCAGGAGTTTTATTAAGTAAGCACTAAGGATATGAATACATATAAAAACAGTCCTTGCTTTAAGGGACTCACAATCTAATGAGGGAGATGATATGCAAACAACTATGTACAAATGATACAGCTAGCGAACTAAAAAGATATAGATATATGGATATAATATAAACACATACAGATATATACATATAAATAGAAACAAATATTATATATACTTTTGTTATATACATGCACACATATTGTACATGTACATACCAAGGAATAATCTCAGAAGGAAGTAAACAGTACTAAAGAGAATCAAAAAGATTTATGGCAAAAAGTAAAATTTTAGCTGACATTTGAAAAAAATAAATATTTAAATAAATTCTATAAATATTTGGTGAATATGGGATTTTTTCTTGTCTTTGATGTTCGTTGAGCACATGTCTCACATGCTTATATCTAGGTCAAAGGGTATGGAGAGCTTGTTCATCCTACTTTTGATCATAATCTTAAATTGCTTTTGAGAATGTTCAAATCGGTCCACAGCTTATAGTGCATTAATATGACTAGGCCTTCTGACACTCACTATTTCTTTCTCAACTTTCCCAATTTCCTTTCTTTGAGGTAAAACCTCAGATTTTTTTAAAATTTTCTATTTTTTCCCTTTAAAAGATAATTCAACATGTTACCCAGTAATCAATTTTTTTTACTTTGCAACTGTTATTTGCCAAGTATGGCGCAAAAGTTGTATGTGGATACAAAGGAAATAGAAAATATTAATCCTTTGTCTTGTGAAGAGGTAAAGAGGAGAAATATCACATTTATTTTGGGAAGCTTATTCTTTCTTATATTAATTCCTTTTTCTTTAAATTTCCACATTCAGAATATCTGGAACATGTTCCAGAGAGCTATTTAATATGAAAGGCAAGTCTTCGAAAGGAAAGTAAATAATAATTGACATTTATATAGCACATTTATAGGACACATTTTTTTGGAGAGAACAACATATAATCAATTACATTGAGTGGAATTAAATGAGTAATATGGGAAAGAAGCAAACATATATATATATAAGCATATATATATAGAGCCTTAGAGTTAGGGACATTAATAATATACCTATTAATAGTGTGTTAATNTTTTTTTTACTTTGCAACTGTTATTTGCCAAGTATGGCGCAAAAGTTGTATGTGGATACAAAGGAAATAGAAAATATTAATCCTTTGTCTTGTGAAGAGGTAAAGAGGAGAAATATCACATTTATTTTGGGAAGCTTATTCTTTCTTATATTAATTCCTTTTTCTTTAAATTTCCACATTCAGAATATCTGGAACATGTTCCAGAGAGCTATTTAATATGAAAGGCAAGTCTTCGAAAGGAAAGTAAATAATAATTGACATTTATATAGCACATTTATAGGACACATTTTTTTGGAGAGAACAACATATAATCAATTACATTGAGTGGAATTAAATGAGTAATATGGGAAAGAAGCAAACATATATATATATAAGCATATATATATAGAGCCTTAGAGTTAGGGACATTAATAATATACCTATTAATAGTGTGTTAATTGTTAATAATATTTTATTAATAAAATAAATGTATTAACTATTAATTTTTAAAAATTTATAAATTTATTTATAAGACTTAGAATGTTAATTTTTAATTAAAATCAATAGTATTATCTAGAATTATAGTTTCTAGAAAGATACATATTCCACAACATCTAGCCAACCTTAGAACCTATGCTTTATGTCCTATCTACCAGGCTAGGCATTTACTTGTCATCTACCCTCTTGCAGAATCCATACCTAATTTTACCACCTTTTACTTTCTTATGATTGTATTAGTTGCCACAATCAAATCTATATTACCATTATTTATGGAAGGTTCTTGTCTGCTTATTCTCCAATGGATCCAATTACCATCCTTGTGACTCATCCAACCAAAACATCTGTCCTAGACCAAGACACTTTCTAGAAGGTGAGTTCCTTGTGGAGAAAATGTTTTTCTTCATTTGCATTTTTATCTCCAAGTGTTATGTGCTTCACTTTATATTTGCCTTATGATTTACTTCATATTTCTTTTTTATCCTTTCATTCAAAGAGTGAATTGATAATACTATTACACTCTTCTCTGCTCAGATATTATCTAGAAAAAAAAAGTTTGTAAGGAGAGGGAGGAAGTGCTTCCATTGGGCCATTGGGCAGAAGAGTAGATAAAGTGAGGAATGTCCACAGGCACAAGGAGAAGGGGAGGGGAACAGCTCCAACTTGAATCCCTCTGACTTTCTAATAATGAACTCTAGAGGGCAACTGTAGGTGTGCCTAGACAGAGGGTTCTGTGTGCCATATTTTGCTCCTGTGCCATAGGTTTGCCATTACTTCCCTATAAAGTGTGAACTCCGATAGAGCAAGACCATCTTCTTTTGTTGAAAGTGCAGTGATAAACATGTAGTAGATATTTATAAATATTTGTTGACAACATGCAGAAGTATTGTTTTTAGGACCAAAAAAAAAAACATAGATTTAGGCCTGCAAAAAATCTCAAAGTCTAAAAGTCCAATAGACTAAGTTCACAAATAAGGACCTGAAAGAGTATGAGGTTTAAATGACTTGTTCAGGACCACAGATATGGTAAGCAGCAGAAGCAAGATTTGAACTAACCATAGGCACTAATAAATACTTTTTGGCTGACTGACACCAGAGGTAGCAATTATTCTACTGTATCATGGGAAACCAAAATAGACGTATCTATGACCTTCATCCTTTTTTTTAAACTTCTCTCTGGGGAAATAATTCTTTTTACTCTTCTCTAGGTTAAACTTCTCTAGTTTCTTCATCTAATAATATGACTTGGCTCTGAGTCTCCCCTCTATTCTTACTCTCTTCTGAACAAGCCCCAATTTGTCTAAGGAGTGCTTAAATGTAATACTCAGAACTGAGCTGATTTTTCTATAGATCTGACCAGGAATTAGTGTAGCTGAATTATTGGTTACTTCTATTTTGTTGTGAATAAACTTTTTTTATTTTATTTTATTCTATTTTCTGACATTTTGCAAAAAATTCTATTTTCTCCCTTTTCTCATTTTCTCCCCTACCCAAGAAGGGAGGTAATATGATATAGGCACTACATATGTTATCAAAAATACATATTTCTACATATGTCATGTTGTGAAACAAGGGACATATTGCTTACACTAGAGAAAAAATCATGGAGAAAATAAATCAAAGAATGGTATGCTTCAATTTGCATTTGGACTCCATCTGTTCCTTCTGTGGTGATGATATCCTTTTTCATCATAAACCCCTTGGAGTTGTCCTGGATCCATTCCTTGTTGATAGTAGTAAAGTCATTCAGAATCATACATTATTGTTGTTGCTGTGTACAACATTCTCCTGGCTCTGCTCACTTCTTCTTTCTAGATTCTCTGACTCCATTAATTCAACCAAATCTACATGATTTTATTTTTTGATTGCCATATCATACTAATGACTCATAATTAATTAAATTCATTTAAAGTTTCTTATTTTTATATAGTTATATCCCTGCACAAAATGTAAACTTTTAAAAAAAGGTTTTTTGTCTCTTTTTAAAGCTTAGCATAGCACCTTGCACATAGTAGATGTTTAATAAATATTTTAAACTGATATTAAATGTAGCCTAAGCTTGCCTTAGGTATTTGTACCTCCCCATTCCTGCCACTCAGACTTGACACAAATGGAATTTGCTAATTCTTTTCACATAAACTATTGTCTGGCAAGACCTCCCTTATGCTGTATTTAAGCAATTCCAAGATTTAGAGGGGAAAGAAACTTAGAGAATATTTAGTTCAACTTCTTCATTAAAAATATAGTAATAACATTTACATGATGCTTTAGGATTACAGAATATATATAAATATATTATTTGTGTTATTTATTATATTATGTCATTATATATGTATATATATAATATCATATTATAAAAATAACCATTCTATATCTCTATATATGGTTACAACTATATTTGTAAATGTATAAAGCTATAAAACTATAAATACACATATATGTAGATATCTACATATATAAATATGTACATATATAAGATACATACTATATTAGATATGTTATGCTAAGTATAATTATTATGTTAATATGTTTAAATTACAAAACCCCATTTTATCTTCACAGAAAGCCTGTGATTTAGGTGCTAGTGTAATTATCATTTTACAAATGAAGAAATGGAGACCCTCAGAGGTTATGTGACTTTCACATGGTTACACAACTAGTAAGTGTCTAAGGCTAGATTTGAACTCAGATCTTCCTGACTTTAGTTCAAGGACTTACCTACCTGCTTAGAAAACTAAAAACTAGTCCAGTGAAATTACTTGCCTAAGGCCACATAAAGCTTTAAGTATTAGAGCTTGGATTTAAACCAGATCCAAATATGTTGTTATTTCCATCACACTAAACTCCTTCTTCTGTGAGTAATTATTTGAAATGGAGCATATGATTTTTAGCTCCATCAAATACCGTCTTATTAGATTCAAACTCTTTGTAACCAGTAAAGATCATTTTGGATCCCGACTCTCGATGTGTTATCTCATCTTCAGTTTCTCATCCACATAATGATAGAATTAGATTAAATTATCTGAGCCTCTTCCCACCTGGCAAAATCTATGTTTATTAATTCTTTGCCATCTAAACTCAATTTTATCTGGATTTTTTTCTTTCCCTTAGTTACACTCTGCAAATAACATTGCAAAAAGACAGCTATGTTCCCATCCAAGAAAACATGTTGTTGAATGCATGCCAAGGAAGGTTTGTGTTGTCCCCTGGTGGTGGAGCTCTCAAATGAGAACAAACTTGGAGAAATGCTTAGCCTTCAATATTTATTTGCAGGCTCATTTAACTTCTATTTTGACTACCTCATATATTCTTTTGTTTGATCATTCTTTACCCAAATTTATAAAGCTTTTCTTTCCTACTTTTCCATTAAACGCCTTTGTGCCTAAGATTTACTATTGTATCTGTTTTCACTTTTTGATTTCTGGGAAATCTCCACCTAGCTTTAATATAATGTCCTCAACTATATTAAGAACCATGTCATTAATAGCAGAGTGAATGTAACATTCCAATTCCCTTACTCAATTATATTAAATTGTACATTCCCACGAAATTACTCCATGTTACTGCATTATTTAAGTGGAAATGTCTAAATGAAGAAGCCTCTATTTTTCATATCTAACTCTTGGATAATTATGAACACATTGATTTTTTTAAATCATAGATTAGCTTATATGAAGAGAATTCATCTCTCTGTGTCTCTCTTTTCTCCCTCTGTCTCTCTCTTCACCTCCCCTTTAGGAAGACTTGATTTAGACTAAAATATTCATCTGATAATAAAGCATTTAACAAATATACTGATATTTGTGCCCAGATATACAATTGATTTTAGTAACTTTTTTAAAAAATCAATTATTCTTTTGAACAAAATGAAAGGATTATTCCCTATTAAGAAATTGGTCTCCATAGAGGAGTATTTAACCAATTCGTATGGTCCAAATAAGTTGTTGTTTTATAGCAAGTGACACTATTTATGGGAGAAAAAAACATAAATAAAGCATACATACCTCAATCCAGAAATGTTCTCCTGAACACTTTGATGTGGTGTGAATATATTTCAAGTGATTTTTTAAATGAACAGATTCCCAAATGATGCATGTTGTAGTAGAAATTGAAATTGGAGATCTAGGATCTAAATTCATATCCTAACTCTGCTACCTACAACCTGTGTTACTATAAACAAAACATGTAGTACTCATCATTTTTGTGTCTTGATACAGGATTTACTATAGCAGTTTTTGTTGTGGTGGTTTTTGTTTGTTTTCTTGTTTTATTCTATTAGGAAAGAACTCTGGATTTGGAACCAGAGAACCTAGATTCAAATTCTAGTTTTGCTACTTACTACCTGTATAACCTGAAACAGGTCACTTAACCTCTAGAGCTTCATATCCTTTATCTATAAAATGAAAGATATTGGACTGAATAGCCTCTAAGGTGCATTCCAACTTTCGTTCAATAGTCAATCATGCTAAAAGCAATGATCTTTATTTTTAGCATATTTTTCTTTGTACAAGGAAAGACACTTTCAGAAGGAATCATGAAGACAGCTGTAAGGGAGGCAGAAGTGCAAGTAGCTGGATCACAATCAAGAAAGATAATGAAACACCTCATTTTCAAAGGAATGGGACACAACTTTGACCTAGATAGTTTGGGAATGTCCAGAGCAAGATGATTTTTAGGTCATAGCAAGAGGAATAAGGGTATAGATGATTATATAAGAGGAACTCTTCAGACACAGTAAGCTGATTATGCCACAGTCTCATTACCCTTATTTTGGTAAAAAAAAAAACCTAACTTGTTTGTTATGTATAACAAGGATACTCTGTCATAGAAGAGTGCCAAGTGTCTGGAAAGGTGGGCAGGAATTCTCCTCAGGTACATCAGCTTGGCTTCCTACTTTGGATAGCACAGGAGAGTAGTTACTTACTAGTTTACAGTCAAATGGAATTTTCTAATATTGGAAATTCTAGATATAAGAGGCCAGTGGAATTCCATAGGAATAAAAGTTTGAGGATACTAGACAAGAAGAAAGGGCATAAGTAGAACAAAATAATTCATGACAAGATAGATTCATGGAATAGAGATAAGATGGAAATGTTCGTAATGCAGAGACAAAACATATCAATGAAAGAAAGAGAAGAAAGAGGAGGGAGAGGAAAAGAGAGGGAAAAAGAGACGTTTTGACTTTCGCAAAAATATAAGCCTATTAGTGTATAACAGATATATATGGAACTTGAATTTGATTTTTTCATTTTAAAATGAAGGCTAAAATAACTACTTTTATACTTCTTTCTGTCAGTAGACAATTGTATTTGAGCGTTGAGATCTATATTTCATAGAAACAGCCTCTCGATTTTGTATTACTCTTTAGTAGGCCATTGCTAGAACACTTTATACAGATAATTCAGTGACTGAGTGGATAGAGAGCTAGACTTAGAGTAGAACAGATTCTAATTCAAATTCTGCTTCAGATCTATTAGTTGTGTGATCCAGAACAAGATATGTAACCTTTATGTGTCTCAGTTTCCTCATCTTCAAAATGAGAGTGATAATAGTACCTATGACCCAGGGCTATTGTGAGGATAAAATGAGATAAAATTCATTACAAAATTTTTTTTAAATTTATTTTTTTTTAATTTTAAACCCTTAACTTCTGTGTATCGACTTATAGGTGGAAGAGTGGTAAGGGTAGGCAATGGGGGTCAAGTGACTTGCCCAGGGTCACACAGCTGGGAAGTGTCTGAGGCCGGATTTGAACCTAGGACCTCCCGTCTCTAGGTCTGGCTCTCAATCCACTGAGCTACCCAGCTGCCCCCTCATTACAAAATTTTGAAAAATCTTTTAAATGATAACTGTTATTGTTATTGTTAATGGTGATCCCCAATATGAACCAACCTATCAGTGTATCATGAAAGTTGAGTATTTAAAGAGAGACCACAGGTAATTCTTTTGTAAAACAAAGAATGTTTTGTGCAATGTGAACAATCCCACCCTGAATTTAAGGTTGTTTAACATTTGTACTTTTATTTTTTTTTAAATGAAGTTTTTCTTTTTAGTTCTGCTCCTAATTTTCTTCAATTTATTTTAAAATATTAGAAATACTTGGACTCCCAATTTCTAATTAGATTTTACTTCTAAACTGGGTCTGCGCTATTCATTTTTGTGTCCTGATACAAGATGAGCTACAATAGTTTTCCATATATGGCATATGGAATAAACAGTAGATTTAGAGTCGAGGACCTAGGTAGGTTCAAGTCCCAGTTCTTCCTCTTAATACCTTGTATGATCTTGGGCAAGTTATTTCTTTGAATCTTATTTCTCTCCTCATTTGTAATATTAAAGGTGTTAGAATAAATTGATTATTAAGATTTATTCCAAGGAACAACTAGACAGCACAATGGAGAGTGTTAGACCTGAAATTGGAAGGATCTGGGTCCAAATCTGGCCTTGGACACTCCTTACCTATGATTCCATAAGTAAATCCCTTACTTCTATTTGCCTAGCCTTTACTGCTCTTTTTGCCTTGAAATAAGGTAGGGGCTTTACAAAAAAAATATATTCCATTTCTAAATCTGCAATCCTATGTGTTTGAAACTGAATGATAAAGAACATGGTGAAAATTAAGTGGATTAAGTTCATTTTATATCCATGAAGTACAATAGAGGAAGAGAATGAGATAAGAGGAGAGAGAGGTGGGGGAGATGAACAAGACTTGGAGGTTAAATTCTGGCTCAAATGAGATGGTTGGGTTGCCTGTCAGTATTATCTAAGTAACCCAGTATTTGCTGGCAAATGAGTTTCTGTGTAGAACCATATTAAATCCATGCATGTTATTATCATGTAATCATTCCAGGTCTACAGGATTGCCTATTTGGGGGAGAGGCTTTGAAATCTAAACAGTTTCTTCCAGAAGAATACAGAATGACAGCTACTAAAATATATTTCATGACCATAGTGTATTACCTAGTGTAGACAAGTAGGAAAAATATGTTTAGCTATTTTGAAAGATAAATAGTCTCCCATGTGGCAGATCTGTACAGTGCTTCTTTCACTCAAGACTTACTTAAGTGTTCCAGTTCTAAAACTGCACTTTAACAAATGGTGAAGCAAAGTAATTAAAGACCAAGTATGCCAAAGCCTTAGAAATATCTCAAGCCTGGACTAGAATTTTTGCTATGATTAATTTTGAAATTCAATCACAATTTCAAATGAGCATCACTTCCCCTGCCCTGCTAAAATCTCTTCCATTTTTGATGGCATTCAATTGACAGTCTTTAAAACATTATAGAATAAAAATGTGTACTATCTTTAGTCCTTTCTGATTAAATACACTTTAGCGTGTCTATGTCTCTTCTTGATTCACTGTAGTAACACAAAAGCTAGAAACATAATCTGGTTTGTTGTGAAATTATTTAAAAGCAGTAGCATGTCTCTGCTTTTATTCATTTCCCCCATCATTGTTTAAGGAGAAGAATTCATATTGAAAGTCTCACCAAACTGAAGAGATATGAATTTTTTCAGTTATGTGGGCTCAATTTTCCTTTTTAGGGTGATGGTTACTGCATTATTTAATGCAGGTAAAATTATGTTCTATCCAAGGCTAATTCATTAAAATAGCAATATAAAGGCTACTTAACTTAGAGTCTATGACTTAAAAATAAAATATAAATAAATAATGAATTTAATTTTAAGAATAATTTTAAAAAAAATAACTAAAATGTAAGTAGTTTATTTTGTAACCCTATTTATTTAATGCACTTAAAAATGGATCAATGGACTCCCCCATAATGCTTAAAAGGGCCCATATCATACATACATATATAGTAAGAATATCTCCTACAAATAGGCAAGTGAGATCACTTGAACAAAAATGAGCATATTAAAAATAAATGTATTGCTAATTTTATGTATCTTCTGGGTAAATATAGAACTCTCCTTTGGAAAAAAAATTCCATTACCATTCTGTTTGGTTTGCTTGAAAATTTTTCCACAAATCTTATGCTTTAGTAAAAATATTTTTTACCCTAAAAATATTTTGTTGTTGTTGTTGGGGAGGGTATAAAGAAGTAAAGCTGTCTAGCTTTGGACACAACCACTTGGCAATCTCATATATTTTCATTCTAATGGCTGGAATATTTTAGAGTCTGGTTCAAATCCATGGCACTTTGGGGTTTCTTTAGGAATTTTTCAAATTTAATGAAAGAACTTTTCTCAACAGGAGAAATGAAAAATGACATTTAATGATTAGGAAGTTAAAGAGGTGGACAAGAAGATAAGCTAACACTTTGCCTGCTTCTAGAAAAGTTTTGTTCAAATAAGGGGAATACCAGGGGAGGGGGAGGGAGAGAAAAGAATAAAAAAAATAGCTTCAGTTTTGTCTCACCAGGTATAACAATGAATCATATTTTAGAGATATATATAAAGGACCTACTCTATCCCTTATTGTGAATGTCCAACGCATCACACATGAAAACTCAATTCAAAGTTGATGTTAAAATAAAGTGGAAATGTGCCCAAATATCTAATCAGGCAGTGTCATTAATATCTATCACTCTGCATTGCCCTGAGCTCAACATATTTTTCTTTTTTACTTATTGCAACAATTCTTCCAATTGAGAAAATAAGATTATCTTTGCTTATACCCACTAGGAGGAGATAATGAAATTACATGTATTCTTCCCTCTTCAAATTTAATCAGTTGCTACATCTGTCTACCAGAGATGAGACAAACTTGCTTAGCTCCAAGATGGTTTACCTGTAACCAAATCTATACCTTCTGATTTAAGAGTAGATGAAGGATCTCAATTAATACTATTATCCATCTAGATTGAATCTTTAGAAACATTAAATAAAGTATATTATAGGCAAGCTTACTGACTCAGAAAAGAAATAAAGGTTGATTTGGTCATTATATTCTCTACCTCAGACCTTTCAAGATATTTTATTAAAGAAATCAGAGGAAGGCACACTGACACTGGGCGATTTCTTGATGGAGTTTTACAGAAATATATGTACAAGAATTATCCAGGATAAGAAGCAGAGGTTTCTTTCATTACATACTAGTGAAAGTAATATCTAAACCAATGAGATAAAACAGAACTCAATTCAATAAGCAGTTATGAAGTGTTTCCTGTGAGTAAGACCCTAAATGAAATGTATACAAATACAAAGGGATAAAAAGGGAAACTTTTTTTTTATTTTTAGGACATAATATTCTTATTTATATAGACAGGGAGGTAAACATATATATATGTGTGTGAGTGTGTGTGTGTGTGTATACATACACATATATTCTCATGCGAAGGTATATACATATAAATTTATATATTTATGTGTCTGACTATGTATATATATATTCAATATATAATGTACACATATACATCTATATGCATATGTGTATTTACAGATACATATGGATGGTAGAGATGATATTGATATAGATACAGACTTATAATTTTCAAGGAGGAGAGCATTAACCATTGAGAGGTAATAAGAGGAAAAGATTCACATTGGAAGTGGTCACTGTATGGCAACTGGAAAAAAGACAAGCATTCAGAAAGGTAAATTTGAAAAACAAGTACTTTCTACTTATGAGAGAAATTTCATGCATACTGTTGGAGGCAGAAAACAGTTTATAGAGTTCTAGGAACAGTTAACCAAATCAATAAACATTTATTAATCACCTAGTATGTATGTCAGCTTTTTTTCTAAAAGTGCTGGGAATATAAAATATCATCAGAAAAAAAAAGATAATACATATCTTCAAGGAATTTTCATTTTAAAGGAGAAAGAAAACACATATAAGGGAAAAGTTTTTATACCAGTTCATCTAGAACATAGGCAGATATGTGGTACAGTGGATAGAATACTGGCACCAGATGTCATAAGACCTGATTGAAAACATAATCTTGGACAATTACTAGCTCCGTGACACTGGATAAATCACTTAAACTGTCTCAGTCTTGCCTCAGACACTTCCCAGCTGTGTGATGCTTGGCAAGTCACTTTACCCCATTGCTTAGTTCTTACCACTCTTCTGCCTTGGAACCAATACATAGTATTTATTCTAAGACAGAAGGTAAGGTTTTTAAAAATCTCAGCCTCAATTTTCTCATTTCTAAAATGAGATAATAATAGTTTCTAACTCTCTGGGTTATTTTGAGGATTAAAAGAGATAACATTTGTAAAGTGTTAAGCAAACCTTAACACTCTATATAAATGCTAGCTGGCTTGTAAGGAGGAATATAAAATAACATTGGAAAGAAATGATTCATATTATGGATGGTCTTGAATGCTAGGCCAAGTAATTAATATTTTATTCCATTGGAAATTGGGAAGCACTATTTTTTAAGCAGGAGTGAGATAATCAGGTCCAATACTTAAAGTGATTTTCTTCCTTCTTATACTATATGTAAATGATAGAATGAGAAGGGTAAAGACTGGAATCAGGTAGAACAATTAGGAGGCTATTAGATGAATTTTCATTAGGATATCACACATTCAGTGAAGTATGTCACCTATTATTATAGGTATTTCTCTGTCATTATCAAAAATCTAATGCCTTTCAAAACTTAATCAATGTGAATCTCATCCCACTCATCTGAAATTCATCATTTAAGCCAAGTTGTGCTTTAGCTTCCCTTTATATTTTTACTGGAAAAAATCATAAGTAAATTTAAGATTGTGAATAAGACTTCAGGAGGAATATTTCCCCTATTTAAGATAATTAACTTTTTAAGCACTTTAGTTAACAGCCATTTGCATGTAAATTGTTGAAACACTGATGACAAATGATCATTTTATCTATTCATTCAAGCAGGCCTGGCAGGGCATCTCCTTCTCTATTTAGTTCCTATTATTCAATATGCTTAGGAGACTAGAGCCAGTGATGGGCAAACTTTTTAAAGAGGGGGCCAAAGGAAAGGAAATGCTAATCTCTCAGTCTGTTTCTAAGGGAACTCTTTCGAAGTTTCATTGTATTGTATCCTACTCACTGTTTTTCTCAGATTAGGAATAATGTCGAGGGGTCTGATAGAACATTTCAGGGGACTGCATCTGGCCTGTGGGCTGTAGTTTGCCCATCACTGGACTAGACCATAGTATTTCAGAGCTGGTTGGGCCTTTATTGAATTCTATCTCCTTCTTATACTGAAGAGAATAAAACACATCTGGAGTCATCAAAAATAATAAAATTTCTTTTAAAAAATGTTCTCTGATTAATAGCTTATTAATTCCTATTTCATATTTATGTCTCCCCACATATGGATTATCTTTCCAACAGAATTGATTGAAAACATCCATTGTTCCTTATCCTACCAAATTCTTGTGTATACCCTTTCATAAATGCTTCATAGAGAATTGACTCTAATATCTGGAACATTTTTTCCTTTGGAAAATTTGATATTTTGTGGATAATCTTATTTTTGGCTTTTTTCTATTTTCATATTTTTCATTTTTGTAATAGAGTAATCTTTTAAAACCAAAACCCCAAATCAGAAACCCAGATAAACAAGTGATAAATTATATGTTTTCTTCTGGATTTCTACTCCTTCAGTTCTTTCTCCAGATGTGGATAGCATTCTTTCTCATAAGTCCCTGAACATTTTCCTGGACAATTGCATTGCTTTTAGTACCAGAGTCAATCATATTTGATCATCCCTCAATATTTCAGTTACTGTGGATAATGTTCTCCTGGTTCTGCTTATTTCACTCTGCATCAGTTCATGGAGGTCTTTATTTTATTGATACTCTTGAAGCATTTTGAAGCTACCTCTTCTCCCTCACTTACCCATTTAGCTGGTCAATCTTCTTTCCAGATTATATGAGCCTTCGAGTAGTATCCATAATCCAGTGATAAGTAGAAAGCCATGTTTAGGATCAGAAAGGTCTAGGTTCAAGGTCTCTTGGATCATCCTCCCCATTTGAACTTGGAAAAAGTGACTTAATCTCTCAGCACCCTCTGCAATTTCTTAAAACTAAGGGTTATGAATTTACATTGTTTGATGACCCATTTTTTTCTTTTAATTTCCTTACAGTAGTGAAATTACAAGTCCTTGCCATATGTCCTTAATATTTTTATACCATTACTTGGAGACAAATCATCATTGTGATTATTCTGCAGGTTACTGAAGCACATCTTCTATCTCTTTTGTTGATTTCCCTATAGCTTTGATTTTTCCAAGATTATGGTATTTCATAATTCATAGCCTTTATACAAAGCATAACATTAAACAGATAATTTTAGTGATTAGGACATGATCCTCAGTGAGAGAGATGGGTTAAGCTTCATTGGAAAAAGCAAGCAATTTCCTGGTGATAATCTTGCCAATTTTCTCTATATATTTAATACTGATGTCTACTATTGTCACTTTTCAATACTTGTTCAATATATAGGTCCAAGATATGTGTACTGAGAGTCTAAATCTGCCCATAAAATTGAATAGCCTAATCTAGAATTTTAAAAAGCATTATAGCAAAACATATAGGATTTTTGGTTTGAAGTTAAGAGAATCTGAGTTCAAATATCACCTAAAAGTTCTTGCCTGTGGCCTTGGACCTTTTGTTTAACATGAATTTCCTCATATATAAGATGGGGAAGCAATAGCATCTCTTTCAAAAGTTAGTTTTGACTAGAATTTATATAGTATTTTAGCATTTGTGAAGTGCTTTATATATTGTCTCATTCAATTCTCCCAACTCTGTGAAGTAAATATCAGTATTAACCCCAGTTTGAAGATAAGAAAACTGAGGCTGAGAGAAGTTAAGTGACTTGGTCAAAGTCATGTAAATAATTAGAAGGTTTTGCAATCAGGATCTGAATTCAGGCCTTCCTGTCTTCATGTCCTGGTCAAAGGCAGAGCCAAAACTACAGTGTATAGGCAACAACCCAGATGAAATTTACCAACATTTCCCTCTAAACAACTTTTAAATAATTCTTCAAAACAAATGTTGGAAGTAAAGAGTCAACAAAAAGTAAGAGGTGATATTTTTCTAGGCTAACGCTTTAGGAGGCTAGTGGAAGAGGTCTGAGATACTGTGGTGATACCTAACATGGAGCACAGGCAGCAGCAGCAGGCCTTGAAAGTAGCTGCAATAGCGAGAGCAGATGCAGTAGTAACTTTGAGAGCTCTCAATCAGAGACAGTAAAGGAGTTAGACAACATGTCAGAAAAAAAACAAACAAAAGATTAGAGGGGACCTTCTATTGGCAGTGGGTACAGCTGACATTCTGAGTGTCAGTTCTAGGGTGCAGAGGGAAACTTGTGGTTGGTTACAAGGGAGCACAGGCATTGCTCTCAGTTCCAAGGATAAAAAGAACGCCGACTTCAGTGGCTTCAAGAGAAAAGGGACACTTTATGGGTAAAATCTGGAGTTAATATCAGAGCAATGACCACATCTCTCCCCAGATTACACCACCTTGGAAACATTAAAATTTGCAAAGTCCCATAACTAGCTCTGAAACTAGTAGCATGAAAAACATGAAACTCAGGTGATTTCCCACACCAAGGTGATTAGAACACAGCTTTAACAAAAAGTTCAAGACAAGAAATAGGTTAGAAAAGTGAGCAAACAACAATAAAAAAGAAAATTTGAACATAAAAACCTAGTGTCAGGGCCTAACACAAACTAAGAAGAAAACAATGTAAAAACTGTCTTGAGTAAAGAATGAAAGAAAAATGTTAATTAGATGTAAGACCCAGATGGATTCTTAAAAGAATTATGAGTGATAAAGGAAAATTTGGGTAAAATAAATGAAAGATACAAGAAAAAATATGAGAAGAGAATTACCAGCTTGGTAAAAGAGACAAAAAAATACTGAAGAAAATATCATCTTTAAACCCAGAATTGGCATAATGCTAAAAGAGGCCCCCAAAAATTACTAGAGTAAAGAATTCATTAAAAAGCAGAATTGGTCAATTGGGAAAAGAGATTCACAACCTTATTGAAGAAAATAATTGTTTAAAAATCACAATTGGGCATGTAGAAACTTTTATGAGATATCAAGACATAATAAATTCAAATAAAAAGAATGAAAAAAGATGGGAAAGGTGAAATATCTCTCTCATTGGAAAAACAAGTGATTTGGAAAAAAATCTAGGACAGATAATTTAAAAATCATTGGACTACCTTAAAGCCATGTTAAAAAAATTATCTATCCATTACATTTTAAGAAAACATGAAGGAAAACCCTCCACTGATCATCATTTAAAATACATCAAAAAAAGAAAATTTCCTGGAACATTATAGGTAAATTCCAGAGCTCCCAGGTCAAGAACAAAATACTTCAATCAGAAAGAAAGGAGACATTCAAAAATTATGAAGTTATAGTCAGTATTATGCAAGATTTTGCTTCTACTGTATTAAAGAATAGAGATCTTAGGATATGATAATTCAGAAGACAAAGTAGTCAAGATTGCAACCAAGAATAACCTATACATAAAAACTGAGTATAATCGTTCAGGGAAAAAATTTTTATGAAATAGAGAACTTTCAAGCTTTTCTTTGAAAATACCAAAAATAAAGACAAGAGTTGATGTTTAAATAGAAGAATCAAGAGAAGATTAAAAAGTTAAACATTAAAAAATAATCATGAGGTAATTAAGAACTTCTGGTTAAGATGGTGGCAGAGTAAGGAGGAGCAGCTTGATCCCTCCTAACTGAAGCATACAGGACTCCTCAAGGGGACATAAAAACAAATCCAGATGAACGAAGGGACCCCACAACAGGGCACAGCATTGAAGGTACGTGGAATTGGGGCATTTCTACTCTATAAAGGGGTGAAACAGCTGTCACTAAAATGCGAGAGGAAGAAGACCCTCCCCCACCCCTCACCACTTACAGCTCAGAGGCCAGCACACAAGAGTTAAAGCAGATTAGGGGCACCCATTAAGTCGCTGGCACCTCCAGGGCTTGTTCCTGAGAGCAGCAAGACTTAGGACCCCAAGAGGCTAAAGAACTCGCACAGACTTTCTCGAGCGTCTGCATGGGTGAAGGCAGTGCCCTAGGCATGGACAAGGATCTCGAGCACAGGTTTGGACCTTGAATGGGGACCGTGTGAAGATGGGAGCAGGGCTGTGGAAGCAGCTCCCTGAGACTGCTGAAGGAGCCTCAGGTAGAGGGGCAGACTAGGGACGACCAGGAGGCTCGACAACGAGAATAAGGGGACATGAGACCTCTGGAGCCTAGACAGCTGAGACAGACACTGAGTGTGAGGATAAAGTGCAGAAGGTGCTGGGCTAACAAAAATGGCAAGCCAAAATCGGGAAGCCCAGAAGAGAAAGATTATCAAGAAGAATTCTGGAATACTCGACAACTTTTACACAGAGAAAATCCAGACAACAGAGGAGGACAAACAAGTAATCATATCCAAACCTTCCCAAAACAATGAAAACTGGTAACAAGCTATTGAAGAGTTCAAATCTGAGTTGTTGAGAAAGATGAAAGAGATCTGGCAAGAAAATAACAGTTTAAAAGGCAGAATTTTGCAATAGTAAAGTGAGGCTCAGAAATCAAATGAACTGATAAGCAAATTGAACACCAGAAATGACCAGATTGAAAAGGAAAACCAAAAGATCATAGCCGAAAACCAAAAGATTATAGCTGAAAACGAGTCCCTAAAGGCTAGAATTGAGCATTTAGAAGCTAATGATCTCTCAAGACAAGAAAAAAAAATAAAACAAACTCAAAAGACTGATAACATAGAAGGAAGCATGAAATATCTCAATGAGAAAGTGACAGACCAAGAAAACCGGTCTAGAACAGACAATTTGAGAATCATTGGTCTTCCAGAAAAAGCAGAAATTAATAGAAACTTGGACTCCATACTAAAAGAAATTATTCAGCAAAATTGCCCTGAAGTTCTACAACAAGAGGGCAATATAGTCATTGAAAGGATCACCCTCTACACTAGACCCAGAAAAGACAACACCCAAGAATATAATAGCCAAATTCAAAAGCTTTCAAGTAAAAGAAAAAAATCTTACAAGAAGCCAGAAAGAGACAATTCAAATATCAAGGAGCACCAATCAGGATCACACAGGATCTGGAAGCCTCCACACTAAAAGACCACAAGGCTTGGAATATGATATTCAGAAAGGCAAGAGAGCTGGGCCTTCAACCACAGATCAACTACCCATAGAAACTGACTATATACTTCCAGGGGAAAGTATGGGCATTCAACAAAATTGAAGATTTCCAAGTATTTGCACAGAAAAGACCAGGACTAAATGGAAAATTTGATATCCAACCACAAAAATCAAGAGAAACATGAAAAGGTAAATAAGAATCAGGGGAAAGAAAGAAAACTCATAATTTTTTAAATTTGACTCTTTAAGGGCTTCAATAAAATCTAATTATCTATATTCCTATGTGGAGAAATGCTATGTATAGTTCTCTGTAGTGAACTCTATTCACTATTACAGTATTCACTATTATAGCAATCAGAAGAATAATTCATAGGGAGAGGACAGGATACTAAATGGTCTAAGATGACATGGGTGGTGGGAAGGGGGGGGTGAATAGTAGGGGACACCAAGAGAAACTTGAGTATTTTATATTGTCTAGGGTGATTTTAAATGGTGTTTCTCTTTCTACCACTTGCTGTTGTGATGTGTTGGAAATATATAGAAATGCTGATGATTTATGTGCATTTATTTTGTATCCTGCAACTTTACTAAAGTTGTTGATTATTTCTATTAGTTTTTCAGTTGATTCTCTAGGATTTTTTAAGTAGAGTATCATATCATCTGTAAAGAGTGATAGCTTAGTCTCCTCCTTGCCTATTTTAATATCTTCAATTTCTTTTTCTTCCCTTTCCTACTGCTAGTGTTTCTAGTACAATGTTAAATAATAGAGGGGATAATGGACATCCTTGTTTCACATCCGATCTTATTGGAAAGGCTTCTAATGTACCACATTGCATATGATGTGTTGATGGTTTAAGATATATAGTGTTTATTATTTTTAGGAAAGGACCTTCTATTCCTATACTTTTCAGTGTTTTCAGTAGGAATGAGTGTTGTATTTTGTCAAAAGCTTTTTCAGCATCTATTGAGATAATCATGTAGTTTTTGTTGGTTTGCTTGTTGATATGGATAATAATGTGTATGGTTTTCCTAATATAGAACCATCCTTGCATTCCTGGTATGAATCCCACCTGAACATGATGGATGATCCTCTTGATCACTTGTTAGAGTCTTTTTACTGGTATTCTATTTAAGATTTTTGCACCTATGTTCATTAAGGAGATTGATCTATAGTTTGTTTTCTCAGCTTATGATATCCCTGGCTTTGGAATCAGTACCATATTTGTGTCATAAAAGGAGTTTGGTAAGACTCCTTCTTTGCTTATTATATCAAATAATTTGTATAGTATTGGGAATAATTGTTCTTTGAATGTTTGATAGAATTCACTTGTGAATCCTTCAGGCCCTGGCGATTTTTTCTTAGGGAGTTCTTTAATGGCCTGTTTGTTTTCTGATATTGGATTATTTAAGTTTTCTATTTCTTCTGCTGTTAATCTAGGCAATTCATATTATTGCAAATATTCATCCATATCACCTAGATTGCTAAATTTATTGCCATATGAATGGCCAAAATAGTTTTTAATGATTGCCTTAATTTCCTCTTGATTAAAGGTGAGGTATCACTTTTCATCTTTGATACTATTAATTTGATTTCTTTCTTTCCTTTTTTAAATTAGATTAACCAGTACTTTGTCTGTTTTATCTGTTTTTTCAAAATATCAGCTTCTAGTCTTATTTATTAATTCAATAGTTCTTTTATTTTCGATTTTATTTATTTCTCCTATCATTTTTAGTATTTCTAATTTAGTTTTCATCTGAGGATTTTTAATTTGTTCATTTTCTAGTTTTTTAAGTTGCATGCCCAATTCATTAACCTCTGACCTCCCTAATTTGTTAATATATGCACTCAGTGATATAAATTTTCCCCTTATAACTGCTTTGGTTTCATCCCACAGGTTTGGGTAAGATGTCTCATTATTGTCGTTGTCTTCAATGAAATTATTAATTGTTTCTGTGGTTTGTCCTTTCACTAAATTATTTGAGAGAATCATATTATTAAATGTCCAATTAGTTTTTGGTTTGCCTCTCCATTAATTCCTACTAATAACTATTTTTATTTCATTATGATCTGAGAAGTTTACATTTATTATTTCATCTTTTTTGCATTTGTTTGCCATGTTTCTGTGCTCTATTACATCATCTGTCTTTGTGAATGTTCCATGTGCTGTTGAAAAGGAAGTGTATTCCTTTTTGCCTCTTTATTTTCTCCATACATCTATTAACTCTAATTTTTCTAGGGTTTCATTCACCTCTCTTATCTCTTTCTTATTTATTTTTTGTTTGATTTATCACGATCTGATAGGGGAAGTTTGAAGTACCCCATTAGTATGATTTTGTTATCTATTTCCTCCTTGAGCTCCACTAGCTTCTCCTTTAGAAATTTGGAAGCTATACTGTTTGGTGCATACATATTGAGTACTAATATTTCTTCATTGTTTATACTGCCTTTTATTAGTATGTAGTTACCTTCTCTAACTCTTTTAAGCTTATCTCTTTTTAATTTGGCTCTGTCAGAGATCATGATAGTCCTCCTGCCTTCTTTTACTCATTTGAAGCCCAAAAAGATTTTGCTCCATCCTCTCATTTTCACTCTATGTCTATCTGTCTGTCTCATGTGTGTTTCTTGTAAACAACATATGGTTGGATTTTGGTTTCTAATCCACTCTGCTATTTGCTTCCATTTTATGGGCGAGTTCATCCCTTTCACATGCAGAGTTATAATTATCAACTGTGCATTCCCAGACATTTTGATTCTCTCTCCTAGTCCTATCCTTTCTTCTTTCACTGTTTCCTTCTATATAAGTGTTTGTTTTTAATCAGTCCCTGTAACCCCCTCCCTTGTTGTACTTCCCTTTCTCTCCCCTCCCTTCTTCTTCTCCTCTTATTGTTCTTTAAAGCCACTTGGTGCTCCCCCCCCCAAGCCCTCTCTCTCCTTAGTATTGCTTCCCTCCCCACCAGTCCCTTTGTTACCCTTCTACTTCTCTATAGGGTGTGTATCAATTAACTGCCCCTATCAATCTGATTGTTCTTCTCTAAATTGATTTCAATGCACTTAAGTATTGAATATTTCTTCTCTCTAACCTCTTTACCCTTACAGTGTATTGTTATTTTCCCCTGTTAATCCCATGTGCTTCTTTATGTTATATAAATTTATTCCTTTTTGTTTGCTTTTCTTTTTTTCTTATTATTATCCTTTTCCCCACCAGTTTTGTATATATGTATGCCTACCTACCTACATACATACAAACATATACAAATATTTATATATCTCTTGACATTTCATCCTATACAGTTTGTCCCTGTTCCCTCTATGTAAACTTCTAGTTACCCTGTTGGTAATCATAATGTTTAATATTTGCCAATGCCTTCTTTTCTTCTTGGGATACAAATTGATTGAAATTGTTGTGTCCCTTAAAGAAAAGATTTTTTTTTCTCCTACCCCCATTTTCTTAATTACCTTATGTTGATTCTCTTGAGTTCTGGGTTTGGGCAGCAAACTCTCTGTTTAAGTCCGGTTTTTTCTTGATGAGTGTTTGGAAGTCCTTAATTTTATTGAATGACCATACTTTCCCCTGCAATAATGTAGTTAGTCTTGCTGGATAGTTGATTCTTGGTTGTAGACCTAGTTCTCTTACTTTCCTGAATATTGTGTTCCATGACTTCCGGTCCTTCAATGTAGATGCAGCCAGATCCTATGTTATCCTAACTGTGGTTCCCTGATATCTGAATGGCTTCTTTTTAGCAGCTTGTAATATTTTTTTCTTGGTCCAGTAGTTTTTGAATTTGGCTATAATATTCCTAGAAGTTGTCAGTTGTGGATTAAATGTAGGAGGTGATCTGTGGATCCTGTTGATTTCCACTTTTCCCTCTTGTTCAAGAATTTCTGGGCAATTTTCTCTGCTAATTTCTTGTAAAATGCTATCTAAACATTTTCTTTTACCAAGATGTTCTGGTAAACCAATAATTCTTAAGTTGTCTATTCTAGCTTTGTTCTCCAGGTCTTTTGTTGAATCAATGAAGTGTTTCATATTCTTCTCAAATTTTTCATTTTTTAAATTTTGTTTAATATATTCTTGCTTCCTTCTGAAGTCATTTGCTTCTAGTTGTTGCATTCTGTTTTTTAAACACTGAATTTCATCTCTGGATTTTTGATCATCCTTCTCTTTCTGGTCTGATTTTCTTTGTAGATCATCTTTTGCTTTCTTTGCTTCATTTTCAAGCTAGACAATTCTGGCTTTTAAGACTTTATTTTCTTGTTTTAGTTAATGTATTTCCTTTTTCAAATTGTCTTCAGCTTTTCTTGGTTGCTTTTTGAGTTCCTGAAGTTCTTGAGTTAATTGAGTTTTAAATTATTGAGTTAATTGAATTTTGAGAGCTTCCAAAGCCTGCATCCAGTTTGCTGGAACTACCGCCTCTTCTTCTATTTCTGTTTCATTTTTTCTCTTTTCACTTCCTTGAAAGAAGCTGTCAATTGTCATTTCTTTTCTCTTTTTCTGTTGCTTACTCATGTTTTTTTCTTTTCTTGTTCTGCTAGTTTGAGCAGATGTATTTAATGATCTTTGATGAAAAATCCAGCTGGCAAAGGAGGTCTGTAGTTACTTTCTCTGCCCTCTGAAGACTTCTTGTCTGTTCAATTGTTGGGATTAATCCTCTATTGATTGGATTAACCTTACTGCCCTGAGGTAAACCTGGAGGGGATAGAAAAACAAACAAATAGAAAAAAAAACAAAAAAAGGTGGGGTGACAAAAAGGAGTGTTTTTTTGATGAACAGAGCTCTCCAGAGACAGGGGGTCCCCCTGCATTGTCTGCTGTGTTTGATCTGGTTTTCTTTCCTCTTGAAGCCCAGCATTTTCTCTCTTGGTATGAGGAAGCTAAGATGTCTGTGGTCTGGGGTTTGGCTTTCTCTAAGCCACCATCTTCTGGGCACTTTTGCTGTGTTTCTCTGGTTTTCTCCTCCAGTCACCTCTCCAGTGCCTGTGTTTGACTCCTTGATTCTGGTGCCAGCAAGGCCCTCTCTCCCGACAGGTGTGCCCACCAGTCCTCAGATTTCCTGGGCCACTGGAGACTCTGCACAGCATGTGGGAGAGGCATCCTGGGATCCTGGGATTCCCCTTCTATGCCCTCAGAGGGAACAGTTCAAGAATTGAAGCCTTTTTCTTGGCATACCTCTTTAGTTATGTTGTGCTTGGGTTCTCTCTGCTCTGTCCCATTAGATTTAGTCCTCTTTCTTCTGGAAGCACATTGTTTTCTATCTTAGTGTGTAAGGTTGAGGAGGTTTTAAGATTCACTCTGTCTACGCCACTTTCTTCCTGAACTCCCAATAAATCAATTTTAAACGGTAAATGATATGAGCTCATTTCTCAGAAATAAAGAGAACTGAGTCAAATTTATAAAAATAAAAGTTATTCCTTATTTGTTAAAAGATCAAAAATATGAACAGGCAGTTTTTAGAAGAAGAAATCAAGGTTATCTATAGTCATATGTAAATTGTTCTCAAAAATTATTGATTAGAGAAATGCAAATTAAGACAACTCTGAGACAATACCTTACACCTGTTAGGAATGGTAAATCTTGATGGGGATGAGGCAAAAAATGTACACTAATAAATTGTTGGAGGAGTTGTAAACTGTTCCAGTCATGATGCAGAACAATTTAAAAAGATTCCCAAAGGGTTATAAAACTTCATATTCTTTTACCCAGCAATACCACCACAAGATCTATTCCCCAAAGAGATCAAAGAGAAAATAAATAGACCTACATGTACAAACATATTTGTAGCAGTTCTTCCTGTGAAGGCAAAGGATTGGATATTAAGAGAATGTTGACGAATTATGCAATTGCAGAACAATTGTAAGATATTACTGTGATGGAGTGCTACTGTACTATAAGAAATAATGAAGAGTTCTGTTTCAAGAAAGACAAAGCAAAACAAAACAAAACATAACAACACATATGAACTGACACAAAATGAAATGAGAATTACCTGGAGATCATTGTGCACAGTAACAACAATACTTGGATATCTTGATTAGTACAATGATTCAAGATAATTAATTCCTAAGGGCCTGTGATTAAAAAAAATGGTATCCTCCTCCAGAGAGAAAACCAATGATCTCTGAGCACAATCTAAAGTATAATTGTCCCTTTTTATTCATTTTCTTGCTTTTTAAGTTATAGCTAATATGGAAAATATTTTGCATGATTTTATATATAATTTTGCTTGCATTCTCAGTGGGTGTGGGTAGAAGAAGTTGAGGGAGATATTTTGAAACTCAAAATTTAAAAATAAAAGAATATTTAATTTTTAAAATTTAAAAGAATAAAACAAAATAGTCTATTTGCTTTTTCCTTTAAAAAATATGCATTGCATTTTATCTCTTTTGAGTGGCTTTGTATCTCACTGAGGAAGACTTGATCCAGGGGCTTGATGCAATCAACAAAATACTCTGTGCAAACAGGGGCATCTGGTGAACCATCTGGAGGTGTGTCTATAGGGATTTCCTTTTTTCCTTTTGGATATCGTGCAAATGTCTTCCTTGACAGTAGGAATGTCTCCTTGTTTTATACTGATAATATGATTGAATTAATGTGGAAAAGTAAGATTTGACTACACGATATATGTATATGCTAACATATAATATGTTATAAATATTATATATTTATATATTAACTATATATATATATATTAACTAACTCCCCCTCCTCCCCTAGAATGTATGGAGTGATCATCTTTTCCCCAGCTTCCTCTCAGATCATATTTCACATTCATACTTGGACATCTTACCATTTACCTGGCTCCATATCCTCCCCCTAAGACACTTCCCATTTTCTAACTCTAAGAAAAGTAATTAAATCAACACTACTACTGCTTCTATAAAAGCTATGATAATCAATTGTTCTGTGATACCACTTGTCATTCTTACAATTGCTCAGTTAGTATCTCCATTCCTTCTTGGCCTTTCATATTCGTGTATAATTATATATGTGTGTGTGTGTGTGTGTGTGTGTGTGCATATGCTGGTATATATGTATAATCTCCCTAATTAGAATTCAAGCATCTGGAAAGCAGGGATTTTATCATTTCTTTTTGTATCCTCAGTACCATATGTGCAATGTAGTAGGCACTTAATTTATTTTTCATTCATTCATTCATTCATTCAAAAGTGGGAATTAAAGGCATAGGCTTTTGATCTGGGAAAAATCCAATAAAACATTTGCTCAGGGCTCCAAAGAAAAATAGGCAGTCCCTTTCTTTTAGGTCTATATTGTCTTTTGCTATTTAAAGGAAAGAGGCAAAGATAGCAGGTAATAGGACCTATGCTTCCATTTGTAGAATTATCCAATGGAATAAACAATTAAAATAACACTTAGAAAACACAAAATTTAATCTTTAGTATTACCCTAATGAACTCAGACTGATATCATGAGAGGAACCAGAGAAGGTCTATATTATCAGTTTTAGTTAATGCTTCTGTTAAAAAAATATTCTGCATATAATCTCCATGCAGTTTTCACATCTTTAAAAGACAAACAGACAAGATCAGAAGTAAGCCAACTGTCTTCCCTAGAGTAGGATCACTCTGCCCTTCAAGGACTTTTAGATGCCCTTGTATGATGACTATGGATAAGTGGATGATTTTCTGTTGTATTTGGTGACATGGTCAGTGCTTCACTCTCCTACTTATCTTAAAGTTTTGTCTGGTCTGATAAATAGTCCTCTTCTGATGGCAGTCTACCAACCAGCAAAGCAAAGAAAGACAGATATTAGTCAGAAACAATTTGTAATTTATAGTACAAGAGATTTAAGGTTTTTTTTTTGTATCACTGGCCCATTTTTTAATGTTGTGAAGCATATAGAACCCTTCCCAAAATAGTTTATTTGCATATATAAAATATAATACTCAGGATGAAGAAAGAAACTAATTATATTTAAATACAATTACTTATATGCACATACATAAATATATAGAAATCTTACATACACACATATGTATGCATACACACATATATAAATTTCTCAGACCCCAAAGAACTCCTCCTCTAATGTAGTCACTAAAGTCACAGCAAGAATGAATAAATTAATGGAATGTTTGTCAATGAAAGCATTTTCCTGAGACAGCAACAATGTCAAATTTGCTTTTAAGTCATCCAATAGATTAATATAAAGGATTTTTTACTTTCTTTACTGACACTTTTGACAATCACTCATTCATATGAACCAAAGTTTCTCAATCCAACACTTATGTTTTGATTTAGTTCAGATAACTTGACTTTCCCATTTTAGAATCAGTCTTCAAAATGACTTCATTGATAGGAAAAATATTGTAAGTAAGCTAATGACTCCTTTCCACTTTATATTTTAGGAACTTGAAAGGATCAGTTAATGAAGATAATTAACCAAGGGTAAAACAATGGGATGTGGAAGATACTGATGTCATGTATCACATCACCCCTTTAAAAATACTAGTGTTAGGAAGACCACCAGCACTGATTTGGTAAGTCCTCGGTGATTAAAAGAAGACATAAACATCTGGAAGTGAACTGCTTAATAGAATAAGTTTTCTTGTGCTTAGTATGCAAATTTGTGTTACTATCAACAAACTAGTAAGAAGGTGTACAGTGATCCCTCACCTATCATAGAAGTTATGTTCCAGAGACCCCTGCCATAGGTGAAAATCTGTGAAGTAGCAGCATATTTATTTCATTGTTTATACATATATATTAAGGCTTTATAAACACTTCCCACTATCCTATAAACCTTTTCTATACTTTAACCTACATTCACTGAACCAATCAGCACCCAGGATAGAGAATACAGTGCTATAGTTGCTAGCCTTTCATTCCATCAGACATTAGTGTGCCACAATAAGTGTAATTCCACAATACAGATATATATATATATATATATATTTATATATAACCCACCATAAAGTGAAGTTGTGAACCATGATGGATGACTATAGTTGTATAGCCTCCTCATGTCTCCCTCAATGTAGGCTAAATTCTTAAGGAGACATGCTTATCTCTTTCTCATCTTCAACTGCAACCAACTTCCATGAATCTATTCAATACATGCTCCTAAGTGCTTTTAGCTGTAACTCTTATCTTGGCTGGTGTTAAACAACATAAACTCTATTTCATGCATTAAGTGAAATTCTTCAAACTTCTGAATTGATTGTTGTAGTAATAATTGGGATGTGTTATCTGGTCTACAATTAAAATATTCAAAACATCACCTCTCCATACATACTCAGTTTCTGCCTAATGTAATGTCAGAATGACCTAGAGCAGTCTAATTCCATTAATTACTTTATATTTTTGTTTTATTTTTTTAATTTACTTTTTATTAATTTTTTTTATTTTTATAAATATTTTCTATGGTTACATGATTCATGTTTTTACTTTCTGCTTAACCCCCTCAAACTCCTCTACCCCATAGCTAAATCACTTTTCCAATGATTTTAACATGCTTCATCAATCAACACATTTAAATAGTCTTGATAGTTATATTGGAATTGTCCTTTCAGGTCTACATCCCCAATCATGTCCTCTTCAACTCAAGTGTTTTTCTTCTGTGTTTCCTCTCCTGTAGTTCTTCCTCTGAATGTGGGTAGCATTCTTTTCCATAAATCCCTCAGAATTGTCCTTGGTCATTGCATTGCTGCTAGTACAGAAGTCCATTACATTCTATTTTACCACAGTGTATCAGTCTCTGCGTACAATGTTCTTCTAGCTCTGCTCCTTTCACTCTGCATCAAGTCCTGGAGGTCTTTCCAGTTCACATGGAATTACTCCAGTTTATTATTCCTTTGAGCACAATAGAATTCCATCACCAACATATACCACAATTTGTTAAGCCATTCCCCAATTGTAGGGCATACCCTCATTTACCAATTTTTTGCCACCACAAAGAGCCAGGTATAAATATTTTCATACAAGTCTGTTTATCTATGATCTCTTTGGGGTACAAACCCAGCAATGATATGGCTGGACCAAAGGCCAGGCATTTTATTATCACTCTTTGGGCATAATTGCAAATTGCCATTCAGAATGGTTGGATCAGTTCACAACTCCACCAACAGTTCATTAATGTCCCAATTTTGCCAAATCCCTCCAAAATTCATTACTTTCCCCTGCTATCATTTTAGCCAATCTGCTACATGTGAGGTGATACCTCAGAGTTGTTTTAATTTGCATTTTTCTAATTATGAGAGATTTAGAACACTTTCTCATGTGCTTATTGATACTTTTGATTTCTTTATGTGAAAATTGCCTATTCATGTCCCTTGCCCATTTATCAATTGGGGAATGGCTTGATTTTTTTTATACAATTGATTTAGTTCCTTTTATATTTGAGTAATTAGACCTATGTCAGAGTTTTTTATTCTAAATTTTTTCCCAGTTTGTTGTTTCCCTTCTGATTTTGGCTGCAATGTTTTTGTTTGTACAAAAGTTTTTAATTTAATAAAATAAATATTATTTATTTTATGTTTTGTAATTTTTTCTAACTCTTGCTTGGTTTTAAAAACTTTCCTTTCCAGAGATCTAACAAGGATACTATTCTGTTTTCACTTAATTTACTTAGAGTTTCCTTCTTTATATAAAAGTCTTTCACCCATTCTGAATTTATCTTGGTGGAGGGTGTGAGATATTGATCTAAATCTAAAACCACATTGTTTTCCAATTTTCCCAACAGTTTTTGTCAAATAGTGGATTTTTGTCCCAAATGTTGGGTCCTTTGGGTTTATCATACACTGTTGTGCTGATGTCACTTACCCCAAGTCTATTCCACTGTTCCTACCTTCTATCTCTTAGCCAGTACCATATTGTTGTGATGACAACAGCTTTTTAGTATACCTTAATACCTGGTATTGCAAGGCCACCTTCCTTCACTTTTTTTTCATTATTTCCCTTGATATTCTTGATCTTTTGTTCTTCCAAATAAACTTTGTTATAGTTTTTTCTAATGCAGTAAAAGAGTTTTTTGGTAGTTTGATAGGTATGGCACTAAATAGGTAAATTAATTTACTTAGAATGGTCATTTTTATTGTTAGCTTATCCTACCCATGAGCATTCAATGTTTTTCCAATTATTTAGATCTAGTTTTTCTTGTTTGAAAAGTGTTTTATAGTTAAGTTCACATAATTCCTATGTTTGTTTTGGTATATAGATTCCTAAGTATTTTATATTGTCTAGGGTAATTTTCAATGGTGTTTATCTTTCTACCTCTTGCTGCTATGATTTCTTGGAAATATATAGAAATGCTGATGATTTATGCGCATTTATTTTGTATCCTGCAACATTGCTAAAGTTGTTGATTATTTCTACTAGCTTTTCAGTTGATTCTCTAGGATTTTTTAAGTAGAGCATCATATCATCTGCAAAGAGTGATAACTTAGTCACCTAATTGCCTTTTTGATATCTTCAATTTCTTTTTCTTCTCTAATTGCTACTGCTAGTGTTTCTAGTACTATGTTAAATAATAGAGGTGATAATGGGATCCCTATTTCACATCTGATCTTATTGGAAAGGCTTCTAATTTACCACATTGCATACGATGCTTGTTGATGGTTTAAGATATATATCGTTTATTATTTTTAGGAAAGGACCTTCTATTCCTATACTTTCCAGTGTTTTCAGTAGGAATGGGTGTTGTATTTTGTCAAAGGCTTTTTCAGCATCTGTTGAGATAATCATGTGGTTTTTGTTGGTTTGCTTGTTGATATGGTCAATTATGTGGATAGTTTTCCTAATGTTGAACCATCCTTAGATTCCTGGTATAAATTCCACCTGATCATGAAGAATAACCCTAGTGATCACTTACTGGAGTCTTTTTTCTAGTATTCTATTTAAGATTTTTGCATCTATATTCATTAAGGAGATTGGTGTATAGTTTTTTTTCTCAGTTTTTGATCTACCTGGCTTTGGAATCAGTACCAAATTTGTATCATAATAGGAATTTGGTAGGACACCTTCTTTGCTCATCATATCAAATAATTTGTATAGTATTAGGATTAATTGTTCTTTGAATGTTTGATAGAATTCACTTGTGAGTCCATCAGGCCCTGGTGATTTTTTCTTAGGGAATTCTTTGATGGCTTGTTCAATTTCTTTTTCTGATATTGGATTATTTAAGTATTTCATTTCTTCTACTGTTAATATAGGCAATTTATATTTTTGTAAATATTCATCCATATTACCTAGATTGTTATATTTATTGCCATATAACTGGGCAAAATACTTTTTCATGATGGCCTTAATTTCCTATTCATTAGAGGTGAGGTCTCCCTTTTCATCTTTAATACTGTCAATTTTGTTTTCTTGTTTCCTTTTTTTTATTAGATCAATCAGTACTTTGTCTATTTTATATGTTTTTTTCAAAACACCAGCTTCTAGTCTCATTTATTAATTCAATAGTTCTTTTACTTTCTATTTTATTAATTTCTCCTTTGATTTTTAGTATTTCTAAGTCAGTTTTCATCTGAGGATTTTTAATTTGTTCATTTTCTAGTTTTTTAAGCTGAATGCCCAGTTCATTAACTTCTGTCCTCCTTAATTTTTTAATATATGCACTAAGTGATATAAATTTTCTCCTTAGAACAGCCTTGGCTGCATCCCATAGGTTTGGGAAAGATGTTTCATCATTCTCATTGTCTTCAATGAAATTATTAATTGTTTCTATGATTTGCTCTTTCACTAAATTATTTTGAAGAATCATATTTTTTAATTCCCAATTAGTTTTTGGTTTGCCTCTCCAAGTATTCTTACTTATAACTATTTTTATTGCATTATGATATGAGAAGTTTACATTAATTATTTCTGCTTTTTTGCATTTGTTTGCCATGTTTCTATGCCATATTACGTGGTCTATCTTTCTGAGTGTTCCATGTGCTGCTGAAAAGAAGGTGTATTCCTTTTTGTTCCTATTTATTGTTCTACATATATCTAATAATTTTAATTTTTCTATAGTTTTATTCTCCACTCTTATCTCTCTTTTATTTATTTTTGTTTGATTTATTTAGATCTGATAGGGGAGGGTTCAGGTCCCCCACTAGTATGGTTTTGCTCTCTATTTCCTCCTTGTGCTCCACTAACTTGTCCTATAGAAATTTGGAAGCTATACTGTTTGGTGCATACATGCTGAACAATGATCTCTTTGGGGTACTAACCCAACAATGGTATGGCTGGATAAAAGGGCAGGCATTCTTTTATAGCCTTTTGAACATGATTCCAAATTGCCAATCAGAATGACTGGATCAGTTCACAGCTCCACCAGCAATGCATTAATGTCCCAATTTTGCCACATCCCCTCCAACATTCATTACTCTCCCCTTCTTTCATTTTAGACAATCTGCTAGGTGTGAGGTGATACCTCAGAGTTGTTTTGATTTGCATTTCTCTAATTATTAGAGATTAGGAACACTTTCTCATGTGCTCATTGATACTTTTGATTTCTTTACCTGAAAATTGCCTATTCATGTCTCTTGCCCATTTATCAATTGGAGAATGTCTTGACTTTTTATACAATTGCTTTAACTCCTTGTATATTTGAGTAATTAGACCCCTGTCAGAGTTTTTCATTATAAAGAATTTTTCCCAATTTGTTGTTTCCCTTCTGATTTTGACTACATTGTTTTTGTTCATACAAAAACTTTTTAGTTTAATATAATCAAAACCATTTAATTTACATTTTCTAATTTTCTCTAACTCTTGCTTGGTTTTAAAGTCTTTCCTTTCCCTCAGATCTGACAAGTATACTATTCTGTGTTCACTTAACATGTTTATAGTTTGCCTCTTTATATTCAAGGTGTTCACCCATTCTGAATTTATCTTGTAGTATGTGAGATGTTGATCTAGACCTAATCTCTCCCATATTGTTTTTTTTAAACCCTTGTACTTCGGTGTATTGTCTCATAGGTGGAAGAGTGGTAAGGGTGGGCAATGGGGGTCAAGTGACTTGCCCAGGGTCACACAGCTGGTCCCATATTGTTTTCCGAATTTCCCAGCAGTTTTTGTCAAATAGTGGATTCATGTCCCAAAAGTTGGGTCCTTTGGGTTTATCGTATACTGTCTTGATGATATCATTTACCCCAAGTCTATTCCATTGATCCTCCTCTCTGTCTCTTAGCCAGTACCATATTGTTTTGATGACTGCTGCTTTATAGTATAGTTTAATATCTGGTACTGCTAGGCCCCCTTCCTTCACATTTTTTTTCATTATTTCCCTTGAAATTCTTGATCTCTTGTTATTCCAAATGAAATTTGTTATAGGTTTTTTTTCTAATTCAGTAAAGAAGTTTTTTGGTAGCTTGATAGGTATGGAACTAAATAGGTAAATTAATTTGGGTAGGATGGTCATTTTTATTATGTTAGCTCTTCCTACCCATGAGCAATCAATGGCTTTCCAATTGTTTAGATCCAGCTTTATTTGTTTGGAAAGTGTTTTGTAGTTGTTTTCATATAATTGCTGTATTTGTTTTGGTAGATAGATTCCTAAGTATTTTATATTGTCTAGGGTGATTTTAAATGATGTTTCTCTTTCTACTTCTTGCTGCTCTAGTGTGTTGGAAATGTATAGAAATGCTGATGATTTATGTGCATTTATTGTATATCCTGCAACTTTGCCAAAGTTGTTGATTATTTCTACAAGCTTCTTAGTTGATTCTCTAGGATTTTTTAAGTAGACCATCATATCATCTGCAAATAGTGAAAGCTTAGTCTCCTCCTTGCCAATTTTGATACCTTCAATTTCTTTTTCTTCTCTAATTGCAACTGCTAGTGTTTCTAGTAATATGTTGAATAATAGAGGTGATAATGGGCATCCTTGTTTTACTTCTGATCTTACTGGGAAGGCTTCTAATTTATCCCCAATGCATATGATATTTGTTGATGGTTTTAGGTATATACTGTTTATTATTTTTAGGAAAAGTCCTTCTATTCCTATACTTTTCAGTGTTTTCAATAGGAATGGATGCTGTATTTTGTCAAAGGCTTTTTCAGCATCTATTGAGATAATCATGTGATTTTTGTTTGTTAGATTGTCAAAATGGTGAATTGTGTGGATGGTTTTCCTAATGTTGAACCATCCTTGCATTCCTGGTATAAATCCTACCTTATCATGGTAGATGATCTTCTTAATTACTTGCTGGAGTCTCTTTGCTAGTATTCTATTTAAGATTTTTGCATCTATGTTCATTAGGGAGATTGGTCTGTAGTTTTCTTTCTCCGTTTTTGATCTACCTGGCTTTGGAATCAGTACCATATTTGTGTCATAAAAGTAATCTCGTAGGACTCCTTCCTTGCTTATCATATCAAATAATTCGTATAGTATTGGGATTAGTTGCTCTTTGAATGTCTGAAAGAATTCACTTGTGAATCCATCAGGCCCTGGCGATTTTTTCTTAGGGAGTTCTTTGATGGCTTGTTCAATTTCTTTTTCAGATATGGGATTATTTCGGTATTCTATTTCTTCTGCTGTTAATCCAGGCAGTTTATATTTTTGTAAATATTTGTCCATATCTCCTAAATTGTTATATTTATTGCCATATAATTGGGCAAAATAATTTTTAATGATTGCCTTAATTGCCCCTTCATTAGAGGTGAGGTCTCACTTTTCATATTTGATACTATCAATTTGGTTTTCTTCTTTCCTTTTTTTTATTAGATTGACCAGAACTTTGTCTATTCTATCTGTTTTTTTCAAAATACCAGCTTCTAGTCATATTTATTAATTCAATATTTCTTTTACCTTCGATTTTATTAATTTCTCCCTTGATTTTTAGTATTTCTAATTTAGTTTTCATCCGGGGATTTTTAATTTGGTCGCTTTCTAATTTTTTGAGTTGCATGCCCAATTCATTAATCTCTGCTCTCCTTAATTTGTTAATTTATGCACTCAAGGATATAAGTTTCCCCCTGAGTACTGCCTTGGCTGCATCCCACAGAGTTTGGTAGGATGTCTCACCGTTTTCATTCTCTTTAATGAAATTGTTGATTGTTTCTATGATTTCTTCTTTGACTAATTGGTTTTGGAGAATCATATTATTTAATTTCCAATTAGATTTTTATTTGCCTGTCCAGGTGCCCTTACTAATTATTATTTTTATTGCATTATGATCTGAGAAGATTACATTTATTATTTCTGCTCTTTTGCATTTGTTTGCAATATTTCTATGCCCTATTACATATTGTGAATGTACCATGTGCAGCTGAAAAGAAGGTGTATTCCTTTTTGCCCCTATTTATTTTTCTCCACATATCAATTAAATCTAATTTTTCTAGGATTTCATTCACCTCTCTTACCTTTTTCTTATTTATTTTTTGGTTTGATTTATCTTGATCTGAAAGTGGAATATTTAGATCTCCCACTATTATGGTTTTCCTATCTATTTCCTTCTTGAGCTCTGCCAGTTTCTCCTTTATGAATTTGGATGCTATGCCACTTGGTGCATACATAATGAGCAGTGTTATTTCCTCATTGTTTATACTGCATTTAATCAGTATGTAATGACCTTTCCTGTCTTTTTTAATCATATCTATTTTCCTTTAGCTCTGTCAGAAATCACAATTGCCACTCCTGACTTCTTTTTCTCATTTGATGCCCAAAAGATTTTGCTCAAGCCGTTAACCTTAAACTTGTGTATGTCCACCCACCTCATATGTGTTTCTTGTAGACAACATATGGTAGGGTTTTGGTTTCTAATCCACTCTGCTATTTGTTTCTGTTTTCTGAGAGAGTTCATCCCATTCACATTCAGAGTTATAATTATCATTTGTGCATTCGCTGACATTTTTGTATCCTCCCCTATTCCTACCCCTTCTTCTTAAACTATTTCCTTTTAAACCAGTGATTTTCTTTAAGCCAGTATCCCTTATCCCCTCCCTTGATTAACTTCCCTTTCTACACCCTCCCTTATTATTCTCCTCTTTTTATTTTTAAAGGCCTAATAAGTTCCCTCCCCCTTCTTCTCCCCTCCCTTTTTTGACCTCCCCACTCCCCTGCTCCCCTTGGTTTATCCCTTCTGACTTTCTCAGTAGGGTTAGATAGAGTTTTATATCCCAATGGATAATATAGCTACTCTTCCCTCTCCGGGTTGATTACACTGAGAGTAAGGTTTAAATATTACCTCATAATGCTCTCTTCCTCTCCTTCTTATAATAGTATTTGTCCCCTCCCCTTCGCATGCCCTCTTTGTGTGTAATAGAATATCCTATTTTTCTCATTCTTTCAAGTTTTTCTTGGTGTCCCCTGCTATTCACCCCCCTCTTTCCCACCCTCCATATCATCTTAGACCATTTAGTATTCCACCCTCTCCCTATGAATTATTCTTCTGATTACTATAATAGTGAATACTATAATAGTGAATAGAGTTCACTACAGAGAATTATACATAGCATTTCTCCACATAGGAATAAAGATAATTAGATCTTACTGAGGCCCTTAAAAAGATAAATTTAAAAATTATGAGTTTTCTTTCTTTCCCCTCTGTTTCTTATTTACCTTTTCATGTTTCTCTTGATTTTTGTAGTTGGATATCAAACTTTCCATTTAGTCCTGGTCTTTTCTATGCAAATACTTGGAAATCTTCAATTTTGTTGAATGCCCATACTTTCCCCTGGAAGTATATTGTCAGTTTCTATGGGTAGTTGATCCGTGGTTGAAGGTCCAGCTCTCTTGCCTTTCTGAATATCATATTCCAAGCTTTGTGCTCTTTTAGCGTGGAGGCTGCCAGATCCTATGTGATCCTGATTGGTGCTCTCCCTATCTCTTTTAACCTTATCTATTTTTACTTTCGCTCTATCAGAGATCATGACAGCCACCCCTGCCTTCTTTTTCTCATTTGAAGCCCAATAGATTTTGCTCCATCCTCTCATTTCTATGTCTGTCTGTCTGTCTCATGTGTGTTCCTTGTAGAAAACATATGGTAGGATTTTGGTTTCTAATCCACTCTGCTATTTGCTTCCATTTTATGGGCGAGTTCATCGCATTCACATTCAGAGTTATAATTATCAACTTTACATTCCTAGACATTTTAATTCTCTCTCCTTGTCCTGCCCTTTTTTCTTTCACTTTTTCTGTCTATACCAGTTTTTTTAATCAGTTCCTATAATCCCCTCCCTTGTTTTAATTCCCTTTCTCCCCCCTCCATTCTTCTTCTCCTCTTATTGTTCTTTTAAAGCTACACTATGCTCCCTACCAAAGCCCTCTCCCTCCCTAGTATTGTTTCATTCCCCTCCAGTCCTTTTGTTACTCTTCTACTTCTCTATAGGGTGTGAATCAATTCTCTGCCCCCAATGGATCTGATTGTTTTTCTCTCTTTTAGTTGATTTCAATGCACTAAAGTATTGAATATTTCCTCTCTCTAACCTCTTTACTCTTAAAGTGTATTATTATTTTTCCCTTTTTGGTCCCACGTTCTTCTTCATGGAATATAAATTTATGCCTTTTATTTTCCTATTTTTCTTACTATTTCCTTCATTCCCCTTAGTTATATATATATATATATATATCACTTGACAGTTCATCCTATACAGATTGTCCCTGATCCCTCTATGTAGATTCCTTCTAGTTAACCTGTTGGTAATAACAATTTTTTTAATATTTGCCAATATCTTCTTTTTTCCTTGGGAAACAAATTGATTGAACTTGTTGTGTCCCTTAAAGAAAAGAATTTTTTTTCTCCTACCCCCATTCTCTTAATTACCTTATGTTGATTCTCTTGAGTTCTGGGTTTGGGCAGCAAACTCTCTGTTTAAGTCTGGTTTTTTCCTTGATGAATGTTTGGAAGTCCTTAATTTTATTGAATTACCATACTTTCCCCTGCAATAATGTAGTTAGTCTTGCTAGATAGTTGATTCTTGGTTGTAGACCCAGTTCTCTTACTTTCCTAAATATTGTGTTCCATGCCTTCCAGTCCTTCAAAGTAGATGCAACCAGATCCTGTTTTATCCTAACTGTGGTTCCCTAATATCTGAATGGCTTCTTTTTAGCAGCTTGTAATATTTTTTCCTTGGTCCAGTAGTTTTTGAATTTGGCTATAATATTCCTAGAAGTTGTTAGTTGTGGATTAAATGTAGGAGGCGATCTGTGGATCCTGTCAATTTCCACTTTTCCCTCTTGTTCAAGAATTTCTGGGCAATTTTCTCTGCTAATTTCTTGTAAAATGCTATCTAAACTTTTTCTTTTATCATAATGTTCTGGTAAACCAATAATTCTTAAGTTGTCTATTCTAGCTCTGTTCTCCTGGTCTTTGGTTGAATCAATGAGGTGTTTTATATTCTCCTCAAATTTTTCATTTTTTTTATTTTGTTTAACATATTCTTGCTTCCTTGTGAAGTCATTTGCTTCTAGTTGTTGAGTTCTGTTTTTTAAAGACTGAATTTCATCTCTGGCTTTTTTGTCATCCTTCTCCTTCTGGTCTGATTTTCTTTGTAGATCATCTTTTGCCTTCTTTGCTTCATTTTCAAGCTAGCCAATTCTGGCTTTTAAGAATTTATTTTCTTGTTTTAATTCATATATTTCCTTTTTCAAATTGTATTCAGCCTCTCTTGCCTCTCTTGGTTGCTTTTTGAGTTCCTGAAGTTCTTGAATTAATTGAATTTTGAGATCTTCCAAAGGCTGCGTCCAGTTCTCTGGAACTACTTTATCTTCTTCTATTTCTGTTTCATTTGCTCTCTTTTCACTTCCTTGAAAGAAGCTGTCAATTGTCATTCTCTTTTTCTGTTGCTTACTTATATTATTTCCTTCCTTGTTCTGCTAGTTTGAGCAGAAGTATTAATGATGTTTGATGAAAGATCTTCCACAGCTGGCAAAGGAGGTTTGTAGTTACTTTCTCTGCCCTCTGAAGACTTCTTGTCTGTTCAATTGTTGGGATTAATCCTGTACTGATTGGATTAATCTTACTGCTCAATCTGCCCTGAGGCTAAAACCTCAAGAGGAGGTAAAAACAAAAACAACCAGAAGAAAAAAAAACACAGTTGGGGGACAAGAAGGAGACATTTTACTGAACTGAGTTCTCCAGCAGTGGGGTTCCCCTCCACTGTCCTCTGTGTTTGATCTGATTTTCTATCCTCTTGAATCCCTGTGTTCTCTATCTTGGGATGAGGAAGCTAAGTCTGGGGTTTGGCTCTCTTTAAGCCACCATCTTCTGGGTGTTTTTGCTGTGTTTCTCTGATTTTCTCCTCCTGTCACCTCTCCAGTGCCTGTGTTTAACTCCCCAGGTCAGGTGCCAGCAAGGCCCTCTCTAATGTCCAGTGCATCCACCCTCCCTGAGATTTCTCTGGGCTGCTGGAGACTCTGCACAGCATGTGGGGGTAGGCATCCTTGGATTCTCCTTCTACTTCCTGTGACCTGACAGTTCAAGGATTGAAGCATTTTTCTTGGTGTACCTCTTTAGTTGTGCTGCAGTAGGGTTCCCCCTGCTCTGTCCTGTTATTAAATTTGGTCCTCTTTCTTCTCGAAGCACATTGTTTTCTATCTTGATGTGTAAGGGTACAGAGGCTTTAAGATTCACTCTGTCTAAGCCGCCATCTTCCTTAAGAAATCCCTCAATGACTTTAACTATTGTACTGAGTTTTATCTAAATAAGGCTAAAAACACTAATGGCAAATACAGGTAATTAACAATAAAAAGTCAGCTAAAAGCTTATTGGAAAAGTACAATTTTTCTATTAAGTTTCCATAAATTTAATTTGAATATGACATAATAAAGAATTAAGAAAAGGGAAACAGGTGACCTGATTTATGACATTTGCTATATCCTCTCATACTTAAAGATTATTTTCAAATTTTTACTCTGAGACCTATGATGCTTGTCTTTATATTTCTTGGTAAAGATCTATAATTCAAAAACTAGACACTACATATACAGTAAAAGAAAGAAAGGAAATTTTTTTTTTCACAGAATAAAGGACAGTATCTGGATAACCTGAGTAGAACATTATTAGTATCTTCTGAGATAGTCATAAAAGTTGAAGGGAGGAGTGGTGAGTTATGGGAAGCCTCTAGTACTTTGAGGAAGTTTCCTATTGAAGGACATGGGAAAAAAGAACAAGGTTCAGATGAGACTAATAGGCCTAGAAGATGTGATTTATATCAGTAGAAGTAATACAAGTGCAAAAGAAATAATCAGTGTGATGAGGTAGCAAAGGAGATGACATCAAACTCCTAATTTCACTAAATACTATTCTCTTTCCTGCAGCTTGATCAATCCAAATTGGCCTTTTTATACATAACAATACCATTTCTAAGATTTTGCCATTTTCTGCTGTTAAAAACCTTCTTCTAACAAAAGTCTTCAGTTCCTTCCAGAATCAATCCAACTACCAAACTCTAACTTCAAGCTATTACTGATTGTGCAATAGTTGATTTTGTCTCTTTACTATTTTTCATTTCAAGTATCTTGCATTATTTTGTATTTATTCATTATGTTTATATTTTATAGTTATATATGTATATATTTTCTCTCCCCATATAGAATGTAAGTTCTCTGAGAGAAGAGATTGGCTATTTTTTATTTCTTTCTGAAACACTAACCTAGATCGATAAATGGGACATGTTAGGTATTTAATAAATACCTTTTCTTGATTGAATGAAAAAATATTTACCCCCAGATTATTGAACCTGCCTAGAGAATATTTAGGAAAAGAACAAAATATCTAAAAATACATTTCTGAATAGCTTTGACTGGATCTTTATTAACTCTTCTCATGTCATCATTAAAACAATATTTTTTATAAGTCACTTTCAAATTTATCAAACTATTGCTTTCTCTGTCAGGTTAAAATTAGCACAAAATGCTTTTCAGAGTCAGTTGTCCATGAAACATGTCATGAAGGTTCAAACCTCCTTTCTATCTTTTAGAATCCCTCCCTTTTCTTCATTGTGGAATTCAAGAGAAATATTTTGTCTTAAGGTTGGGTTTTTTTGGCTTGTTTTCTTTTTACATTGCAAATATTTCCACATGGCTCATTTTATGAAAGTTCTCTTGTAACAAAGTAAAAAATTAAGTATAAAAGACTAATGACACATTAATTTTGTCTATAAAAGCATTGTATATTTTACAATTTTAGAATGCCCTCATCTCACTATTAAAAAAAAATAACATATTTCTAAACCCTCCACTCCATTGGGGGAAAATGAAAAGAAAAACACAGTTTTGTACAAATTTGCTAAAACAAGCAAAATAAATTCCTCTAATATCTACATATCAAAATATGTGTGTGTCATTCTGCATCCTAAGTAATTGATAGCATATTTAATCAGTGCTCAGAATCAAGAATGGCTATCATATTAAAAACAATTCTTACAACTCTTCCAGGTTTGTTTTGCTTTGTTTTGTTTTTCCCCTTGTGAAATGGGTCAAAGGCTATGTACATTTTAGTAATTTTTTGTGAGTAATTCCAAAATGCTATTCATAATTATTTTACCTAACATCAACAGTAAATTTACTAACAACTATTAAAAATAATAAAATAAACTATTGGAAATTTGATTTTTTAAAACCCACCAAATTATCAGTGTCAAAAATTAAAAATAATATTTCATATTAGATATAGAAATAATAAATGATATACTTAAAACTATTTTTACCAACTACATGTCTATAAAACCAATATAAATGAAATAAGAGTATATTTACCAAAATATAAAATATCCAAATTGACAATGCAAGAAATAGGTAATTTGAGCAATTTACTATTAGAGGACAAAATTTAACAAGATACAGATGAATTTCCAAAAAGGAAAAAGAATGATTTCACAGCTCAGTTCTATCAGACATTCAAAGAATAACTTATAATATATAAATTATTGCAAAAATAGCTAAATAAGGGATCTTGCCAAATTCCAACTTTGAAATGGATATATTCTTGATACATAAATCAGGAAGAATAAATGTAACAGAAGAAAAATATAGATTAATATTTCTAATGAACAGAGACATGATACCCTAAATAAAACATTATCAGTCTGGCTAAAACAAGATATCTAAAAAGATTTCAAAACATGACCAATTCAGGTTAACTCTAGACTGATTTTATAGCAGGAAATTTTAAAACATGATCATAAAAATAATATCAATACAAATTATATGATTATTCACATATGGACAAAAAGCTTTTGATAAAATTCAATAATCATTTCATTTAAAAAACACTAGAAAACAAATAAATGAACTTTTCCTTAACATATATTTAGTAAATAGTATTTGCTTAAAACCAAGAGGCACCATTATTTGTAATGTTGATTATCTAATGTCCATTCTAACAAATTCAGGGGTGAAAAAACCACATCAATTGTCACCATTTCTATTTGATGCAGTAATAGATATTGCAATAAGAAAAATAAATTGAGAGAATAACCACAGGTGAAGAAGAAAAGCCATTATTTTTTGAATTGCTACTTCCTAAGCTGCCTTCCCCCATTGGAATATAAGCTCATTAAATGCAAAGACAATTTTATTTCTATCTTTTTTAGCCCCAATGGGGCCCTTGAAAAATGTCAGTTGAAACACATGGTATTGCAATGAATTACATTGATTTGAATTGTGGGACCTCATAACTTCATTTGTCTCCAAGTTTCAAAGATCGTTGGATCATTTTCTACCTTACTTTAAGGAATCAGATGAATTCACAAATCTTTCTCCAAAATAAAAAGGATGAAAAGAATTGATGCTGAAAAGTTGATGAATACTGTGGGAATCTAGTTTCTGAGGTCATTAGGCAAATGATAAATGTCAGAGTATCTAAATACCTTTTGAATAAAATGCTTTGCTTAATTTTGTTTTAATTCTGCAATTCATTTGCTAGTTTTTTAATTATTATTATCAACTCTCTATTTTTGAAATTTGGTTATTGAACCATTCTCACACTTAAAAGTTAAAAATACCTATTATTTCTTAATTTCCCTTATTTTTCCCCTTTCTATTCCTTTGTTGTATGTTATAGAAATATCCTCTAATTTTAAGGGGCCAAGAAAACTTTCTTACTTCAGTTAATCTCTTTTGGACAATATTTCATTTTAATTCATTAATATTTATTAGGCATTTATCATGTGTAAGGAATTTCACTAATCTTAGAAATATGAAGACACAAAACAAAGTAAAATTGTAGCCCTTATGGAGTTTACTATCCTTAAAGTTCAACAAAATGTTCATGTATGTTTATAATGGCTATGATGGTAAAGGTAACTTCATCTCTTTGAAGAAAAGAACTCAATTTAATTTTCAAGTATTTTAATTAATCACCCTCTATCTTTTCCTACTCTCTGTTCAAAGGGTATCTTCCTAGAGTTTTAAATTAATGACTGAGCCAATCAAATGGAAGTTTTAGTTTATGACAACATGAGAGTTGGCCAATTATTTTTTTCTTTACTTCAATTTCTTTAAATGCCGCAGCAGTTTAAATAAAGAAGGGAAAGACAAAAAAAATGTAGTGCAACCACAAAAAAGGAAAATTAAAGTGAGGACCAAAATAGTCCAAGTTGTTTAAAAGATTTTCTTTTTATCTCAAAATTCCTTCAAAAGAAAACTAACAACCTTTTTTTTATAGCCTTGACATTTCAAACATCAGAAGATGAATATGAAAGAGATGAGGGAACAGATGTCAGACTAGTATTTCTCAATTAGTTAGCAAGAACTTATTAAACTTCTAGTGGGTGTTGAACTATCTACCAAGCATGATTATGAATGCACAAAAAATAAAAGACATAGGCTCTTTTTCATGGAATTAACACTTAGAATCAAATGTTTTATCTGATATCTTCTCTATTAACATCCTATTTGATATTTCATCATGTGTGAAAATTTATTATTTACTTATTTCAATTCACATTAGCTACTTCCCAAAGAAAGTGAGCTTTCTGGGGCCAGGCATTGTTTAGTTTTTGTGTTTATAACCCCAGTGCTTCATACAATGTCTGGCATAGAACAGATATTTAATAACTTATTGATGGAAGAACATTTTTTAAATTTCAAATCAAAATATTTGCTAAACAATGAAACATACAATAAAATATAGTATGATCTAAAAATTCAATATCTTAAATAATGGTCTTACAGATATATCACATTTTTCCTTAGTCAAGGAGCAAGCTAGTGAAGTGGAAAGAGGTTCATTAAATGAAGGATTCCCGCTTGTTGAATTTTTTATCCACAAAAATTCCAGAACCATGGAGAAGTTTTAATCAATGGCAGTGATTGGGCTGCATCCTTTAGGGCTACTAAGGTCCTGTAACCTGTGCAAAGTCATGCTTGAGGGAATGTAATAATAGATAGTACTGTCTCTGAGAAAAGCTGTTATCTTCACTCTTCCTTTTAATATGTTATGGACCCAAGACCTTTGCTTACTTTCAGAATAAGCCTGGAAAGCAATCTCCTCCAGATACAAATAAATACATACAAATCACAAAACACATTCAGATAGAAAAAGTCATTCTGGTGACCATACAACTTTATTGTAGCTCAAAGAACATTAATTTGGGTGTCTCCTGTTTCCTCATTCTAACAAAAACTATTCTACAACTCTAATAGAATAGGCCAACCTAAAAAATAGTGCCATTACAGAGGTTCTGTGAATCCTTGCTATTATATGCTATTTTTATTAAGTCACAGGGAAGGAAAAAGCTTGTACCCTATAACAGTTATGAATGATTGTCATTATCTTTTTACCCCTGAGATCTACCTCCAGTTTTTGATAACAGTCAATTTAATGAGACTAAAGATAAAATAATTGATTTTTCAAAAAACAATCATTAAGAATTAATTTCTTAAGCACTTACTATTTGTCATGCACTCTGCTAGGTACTAGGATTATATATACAAAGGAAGAGATAATTGCTACTCATTAGGAATTTATATTGTATTGAAAAGGACAACCTTACATTTACATAAATGAGTATACATATGGAAAATAAATACAGAATAGTTAAATACATATTAACCAGAGAAAAAATAAAGGTCTAGCATTTGGAAGAAGCGTGAAAGGATTCATGAAGATAGTACTTGAAGTCTGTTGAAGGGAAGAGAGGGATTCAATGAGGTGGAAGAAAAAAGAGTACATCTCTAGCACTGAGGAAGATCTTTTCTTTGTAAATATAAAAACATTTTATAGTCATTATTCTAATTAGTGAAAATAGCATATGATATGAAATGATATATAATATGACATGCCATAAAATAAAATAACATAATACAACATAAAATTAAAAGAAGAAAAAGACCTCACAGCACCTTCTGGTCACCATCATTAACAACCATGATTGTGTTTCTTCAGTATCTTAGATAATCTCAGCACTTGTTTGGCATTCCCCTCCTCCAAAGTCTTTACTCTTAATTTTAGAAAATCTATCTTAGACCAGATAATTGCAAAAGTAAATAGCCTTCGCTTTACAAGGGCTGATGTCTGAGTGTCGAAGTTTCACAAATGCATATCAGCTTCCATTGTTTAAAAATGCCCTATTAATGACATGTAGTTACCAAGTAAATAATTCATTTTTCTCGTAAATGAGCATTCAGGTTACAGAAATGAAAAGCTAATAAATTTACCCACTGCCAAATAGAATCCTCATGTTATTTTAGGGTTTTTCCTTGAGTTTCTAATTATTTACTTGGGTTACCTGAATTGTAACAAAAATATTTATAGGACTAAGGTCCTGGTGGACTATAAAGTATCTCCTTCTTTACTTTTCATGAGAATCTAAGTATCAAATAAAAAAAATCTCCACGAAAAAATGAAGTTGAGAATGATAATAAGGAGAACCTTATTATATTCTTATAAAGTTGGTAAAGAGGCATACTTATTCATATCACATTTAGGCCTTAGAACATTATTGAGGTAGTAGCTATTATCATTAAGATTTTAGAGAAGAGGAAACTGAGGTAGACCGTTATTAAGTGACTTGCTCTGGATTACATGACTAGTAAATGTCTGATTCAGGATTAAAGGTCAATCTCTCCCTTTCTCAAAGTCCAATACTATTCATTAAAACATATATTATTAAAAAATAAAGAGAAAAATCATCAAAATGAATAGGTGTATTATTTATTATAAGTAAGTTAAGTATGAAAGGAAATTAGCATTATCTTTTTAAAAGGTATTTTCTTTTAAAATTTTTTTCTATGGTTACATGATTCATGATCTCTCTCTCCCCCATTCCCTCCTGTCTCCTGGAACTGACAAGCAATTCCACTAGGTGATACATGTGTTATCACTTGTTACCTATTTACATATTACTCATTTTTATAATAGAGTCATCTTTTAAAAGAAAAACTCCAAATTATATGGCCACATAAATAGATAATAAATCATATATTTTTCTTCTGCATTTCTACTCCCATAGTTATTTCTCTTGATATAGATAGCATTCTTTCTCATAAGCTCTTCTGGTTTGTCCTGGATCATTGCATGACTAATAGTAACAAAGTCAATTACATTTGATTGTTCCACAGTTTTTCAGTTTCTGTGTACATTGTTCTCCTGGTTCTGCTCATTTCACTCTGCTTCAGTTCACAGAGGTTATCCAGTTCATATAGAAATCAAGCACTTCATCATTCCTTATAGCACAATAGTATTCCATCACCATCATATACCACAATTTGTTCAGCCATTTTCAAATTGAGGCACATCCCCTCATTTTTTCAATTTTTTTCCACCATGAAGAGTACAACTATGAATATTTTTGTACATCTATTTTTTATTATTGCTTTGGGGTATAAGTCTAGTATTGGTATTGCTGAATCAAAGGGCATACATTCTTTAAAAGTCCTTTGGGGTTTTCCGGGTTAAGATGGCGGCAGAGTAAGAAGCAGCTCTTAAACTCTCCTGACCGAAACACACAAAACTCCTCAAGGGGACATAAAAACAAGTCCAGACGAACGGAGGAACCCCACAACAGGGCACAGCGTGGAAGGTACGTGGAATCGAGACATTTCCA
>NC_058131.1:258965417-259063173 GCF_016433145.1 Gracilinanus agilis
TCAAGTGACTTGCCCAGGGTCACACAGCTGGTCCCATATTGTTTTCCGAATTTCCCAGCAGTTTTTGTCAAATAGTGGATTCATGTCCCAAAAGTTGGGTCCTTTGGGTTTATCGTATACTGTCTTGATGATATCATTTACCCCAAGTCTATTCCATTGATCCTCCTCTCTGTCTCTTAGCCAGTACCATATTGTTTTGATGACTGCTGCTTTATAGTATAGTTTAATATCTGGTACTGCTAGGCCCCCTTCCTTCACATTTTTTTTCATTATTTCCCTTGAAATTCTTGATCTCTTGTTATTCCAAATGAAATTTGTTATAGGTTTTTTTTCTAATTCAGTAAAGAAGTTTTTTGGTAGCTTGATAGGTATGGAACTAAATAGGTAAATTAATTTGGGTAGGATGGTCATTTTTATTATGTTAGCTCTTCCTACCCATGAGCAATCAATGGCTTTCCAATTGTTTAGATCCAGCTTTATTTGTTTGGAAAGTGTTTTGTAGTTGTTTTCATATAATTGCTGTGTTTGTTTTGGTAGATAGATTCCTAAGTATTTTATATTGTCTAGGGTGATTTTAAATGATGTTTCTCTTTCTACTTCTTGCTGCTCTAGTGTGTTGGAAATGTATAGAAATGCTGATGATTTATGTGCATTTATTGTATATCCTGCAACTTTGCCAAAGTTGTTGATTATTTCTACAAGCTTCTTAGTTGATTCTCTAGGATTTTTTAAGTAGACCATCATATCATCTGCAAATAGTGAAAGCTTAGTCTCCTCCTTGCCAATTTTGATACCTTCAATTTCTTTTTCTTCTCTAATTGCAACTGCTAGTGTTTCTAGTAATATGTTGAATAATAGAGGTGATAATGGGCATCCTTGTTTTACTTCTGATCTTACTGGGAAGGCTTCTAATTTATCCCCAATGCATATGATATTTGTTGATGGTTTTAGGTATATACTGTTTATTATTTTTAGGAAAAGTCCTTCTATTCCTATACTTTTCAGTGTTTTCAATAGGAATGGATGCTGTATTTTGTCAAAGGCTTTTTCAGCATCTATTGAGATAATCATGTGATTTTTGTTTGTTAGATTGTCAAAATGGTGAATTGTGTGGATGGTTTTCCTAATGTTGAACCATCCTTGCATTCCTGGTATAAATCCTACCTTATCATGGTAGATGATCTTCTTAATTACTTGCTGGAGTCTCTTTGCTAGTATTCTATTTAAGATTTTTGCATCTATGTTCATTAGGGAGATTGGTCTGTAGTTTTCTTTCTCCGTTTTTGATCTACCTGGCTTTGGAATCAGTACCATATTTGTGTCATAAAAGTAATCTCGTAGGACTCCTTCCTTGCTTATCATATCAAATAATTCGTATAGTATTGGGATTAGTTGCTCTTTGAATGTCTGAAAGAATTCACTTGTGAATCCATCAGGCCCTGGCGATTTTTTCTTAGGGAGTTCTTTGATGGCTTGTTCAATTTCTTTTTCAGATATGGGATTATTTCGGTATTCTATTTCTTCTGCTGTTAATCCAGGCAGTTTATATTTTTGTAAATATTTGTCCATATCTCCTAAATTGTTATATTTATTGCCATATAATTGGGCAGAATAATTTTTAATGATTGCCTTAATTGCCCCTTCATTAGAGGTGAGGTCTCACTTTTCATATTTGATACTATCAATTTGGTTTTCTTCTTTCCTTTTTTTTAATAAATTGACCAGAACTTTGTCTATTCTATCTGTTTTTTTCAAAATACCAGCTTCTAGTCATATTTATTAATTCAATATTTCTTTTACCTTCGATTTTATTAATTTCTCCCTTGATTTTTAGTATTTCTAATTTAGTTTTCATCCGGGGATTTTTAATTTGGTCGCTTTCTAATTTTTTGAGTTGCATGCCCAATTCATTAATCTCTGCTCTCCTTAATTTGTTAATTTATGCACTCAAGGATATAAGTTTCCCCCTGAGTACTGCCTTGGCTGCATCCCACAGAGTTTGGTAGGATGTCTCACCGTTTTCATTCTCTTTAATGAAATTGTTGATTGTTTCTATGATTTCTTCTTTGACTAATTGGTTTTCGAGAATCATTATTTAATTTCTAATTAGTTTTTTATTTGCCTGTCCAGGTGCCCTTACTAATTATTATTTTTATTGCATTATGATCTGAGAAGGTTACATTTATTATTTCTGTTCTTTTGCATTTGTTTGCAATATTTCTATGCCCTATTATATGGTAAATCTTTGTGAATGTACAATGTGCAGCTGAAAAGAAGGTGTATTCCTTTTTGCCCCTAATTATTTTTCTCCACATATCAATTAAAGCTAATTTTTCTAGGATTTCATTCACCTCTATTACCTCTTTCTTATTTATTTTTTGGTTTGATTTATCTAGATCTGAAAGTGGAATATTTAGATCTCCCACTATTATGGTTTTCCTATCTATTTCCTTCTTGAGCTCTGCCAGTTTCTCCTTTATGAATTTGGATGCTTTGCCACTTGGTGCATACATAATGAGCAGTGTTATTTCCTCATTGTTTATACTGCCTTTAATCAGGATGTAATGACCTTTCCTGTCTTTTTTAATTATATCTATTTTCCTTTAGCTTTGTCAGAAATCACAATTGCCACTCCTGACTTCTTTTTCTCATTTGATGCCCAAAAGATTTTGCTCAAGCCCTTAACCTTAAACTTGTGTATGTCCACCAATCTCATATGTGTTTCTTGTAGACAACATATGGTAGGGTTTTGATTTCTAATCCACTCTGCTATTTGTTTCTGTTTTATGAGAGAGTTCATCCCATTCACATTCAGAGTTATAATCATCACTTGTGCATTTGCTGACATTTTCGAATCCTCCCCTCTTCCTACCCCCTTTTTCCTTATACTTTTTCCTTTTAAATCAGTGGTTTGCTATTGAGCCGCTATCCCTTATCCCCTCCCTTGATTAAGTTCCCTTTCTTCCCCCTCCCTTATTTTTCCCCCTCTTTTTGTTTTTAAAGGCCTTATGAATTCCCTCCCTCTTCTCCCCTCCCTTTTTTGACCTTCCCACTCCCCTGCTCCCCTTGGTTTATCCCTTCTGACTTTCTCAGTAGGGTTAGATAGAGATTTATATCCCAATGGATAATAAAGCTACTCTTCCCTCTTCGGGTTGATTACGCTGAGAGTAAGATTTAAATATTACCTCTTAATGCTCACTTCCTCTCCTTCTTATAATAATATTTGTCCCCTCCCCTTTCCATGCCCTCTTTGTGTTTAATAGAATATCCTATTTTTCTCATTCTTTCAAGTTTTTCTTGGTGTCCCCTGTTATTCACCCCCATATCATCTTAGACCATTAAGTATTCTACTCTCTCCCTATGAATTATTCTTCTGATTAGTATAATAGTGAATACTATAATAGTGAATAGAGTTCACTACAGAGAATTATACATAGCATTTCTCCACATAGGAATAAAGATAATTAGATCTTACTGAGGCCCTTAAAAAGGCAAATTTAAAAATTATGAGTTTTCTTTCTTTCCCCTCTGTTTCTTATTTACCTTTTCATATTTCTCTTGATTTTTGAGGTTGGATATCGAGCTTTCCATTTAGTCCTGGTCTTTTCTGTGCAAATACTTGGAAATCTTCTATCTTGTTGAATGCCCATACTTTCCCCTGGAAGTATATAGTCAGTTTTGATGGGTAGGTGATCCTTGGTTGTAGACCCAGTTCTCTTGCCTTTCTGAATATTGTATTCCAAGCCTTGCGTTCTTTTAGTGTTGTGGCTGCCAGATCCTGTGTGATCCTGATTGGTGCTCCTTGATATTTGAATTGTCTCTTTTTGGCTTCTTGTAAGATTTTTTCTTTTACTTGAAAGCTCTTGAATTTGGCTATTATATTCCTGGGTGTTGCCCTTTCTGGGTCTAATGTAGAGGTTGATCTATGGATCCTTTCAATGTCTATATTGCCCTCTTGTTGTAGAACTTCAGGATGATTTTGCTGAATAATTTCTTTTAGTATGGATTCCAAGTTTCTATTAATTTCTGCTTTTTCTGGAAGAACAATGATTCTCAAATTTTCTGTTCTAGACTGGTTTTCTTGGTCTGTCACTTTCTCATTGAGATATTTCATGTTTCCATCTATTTTATCAGTCCTTTGACTTTGTTTTATTTGTTCTTGTTGTCTTGAGAGATCATTAGATTCTAATTGCTCAATCCTCGCCTATAGGGACTTGTTTTCGGCTATAATCTTTTGGTTTTCGACTATGATCTTTTGGTTTTCCTTTTCAATCTGGTCATTTCTGGTGTTCAATTTGCTTATCGGTACATTTGATTTCTTAGCCTCACTTTCCAATTGCAAAATTCTGCCTTTTAAACTGTTATTTTCTTGCCTGATTACTTTTTGAGATATTTCCCATTTTTCTAGCCAAATCTTTTCTAACTTTTTCGTCATCTCATATTTGAAGTCTTCAAGAGCTTGTGACCAGTTTTCATTATTTTGGGAGGGTCAGGATGCTTGTTTGTTCTCCTCTTGGTTGTCTGGATTTTCTCTATGTAAAAGTTGTTGAGTGTTAAAGATTTCGTCTTCTTGTTGTTAATCTTTCTATTTTGGCCTTCCTGATTCTGGGTTGCCATTGTTAACCCAGCCCATTCTCAAGTTTATCCTCACACTCAGGGTCTGTCTGAGCTCTTTAGGCTTTTGAGGACTCAGGTCTGGTTTTTCTCAAGGTCAAACCCCCTGGTGGACCCCCTTGCTTGATCCTCTACCAGAGGTTCCTTTACAAGTCTCAGGGCGCTGCTTCCACAGTTGTATACCTGACTGAACTGGTTCCCCACTCAAGGTTTCAGAGCCTTCACTCACGCATGCACCTGTGTCCACCTCCACTCACGCCTGTGTTCTGCGTCCATGCTCAAAGTCCATGCATGTTCTTTAGCCCTTTGGGGTCCTAAGTCTGGCTGCTCTCAGGAACAGACCCTGGAGCTGCCAATGACTCAATGGGTGCCCCAAACTTGCTCTATTTCTCTTGAGCTGGCTTTGGAGTTGTCGGTGGTGTGTGTGTGTGTGGGGGGGTTGCTCAGCCCGCGATTTAGTGAGAGCTGTTTCACCCCTTTATAGCATGGAAATGCCCTGATTTCATGTACCTTCCACACTGTGCCCTGTTGTGGGGTCACTCCATTCATCTGGATTTGTTTTTATGTCCCCTTGAGGAGTCCTGTATGTTTTGGGTTAGGAGAGGTTAAGCGCTGCTTTTTACTCTGCCACCATCTTAATCAGGAAGTCTCCTATTCTATTTCTTCTGCTGTTAATCTAGACAATTTGTATTTTTGTAATATTCATCCATATCACCTAGATTGCTATATTTATTGCCATATAATTGGGCAAAATAGTTTTTAAGGATTGCCTTAGTTTCTTCTTTATTAGATATGAGTTCTCCCTTTTCATCTTTGATACTATCAATTTGGTTTTCTTCTTTCCTTTTTTATTAGATTGACCAGTACTTTGTCTATTTTACCTGTTTTTTTTTCAAAACACCAGCTTCTATTCTTATTTATTAATTGAATAGTTCTTTTACTTTCTATTTAATTAATTTCTCCTTTGATTTTTAGTATTTCTAAGTTAGTTTTCAAATGGGGATTTTTAATTTGTTCATTTTCTTTTTTTTAAGTTGCATCCCCAATTCATTAATCTCTGCCCTCCTTAATTTGTTAATATATGCATTCAGTGATATAAATTTTCCCCTTAGAACTGCTTTGGCTGTATCCCATATATTTGTGTAAGAAGTCTAATCATTGTCATTGTCTTCAATGAAATTATGAATTGTTTCTATGATATATTCTTTCACTAAATTATTTTATAGAATCATATTATTTAATTTTTTATTGTTTTTTTGCCTCTCCATGTATTCCTACTAATAACTATTTTTATTCCATTATGATCTGATACAGTTGCATTTATTTTTTCTGCTTTTTTGAATTTCTTCATCATGTTTCTATGCCATAGTATATGGTCAAATTTTCGGAATATTCCATGTGCTGCTAAAATGAAGGTGTATTCTTTTTGTCCCTATTTATTTTTCTCCATATATCTATTAACTTTAATTTTTCTAGGATTTCATTCACCTCTCTTATCTGATTCATTTTTGTTTGATTTATTTAGATCTGACAGGGGAAGGTTCAAGTCACCTACTTGTATAGTTTTGCTGTCTATTTCTTTTATCAACTCCACTAGCTTCTCCTTTAGAATTTGGGATGCTATACTGTTTGGTGCATACATTTTGAGTACTGATATTTCTTAATCGTTTATACTGCCTTTTATTACGATGTAATTACATTTCCTATCTCTTTTAACCAGAACTATTTTTACTTTGACTCTGTCAGAAATCAGGATTGCAAATCCTGCCTTCTTTTTCTTAGTTGAAGCCCAATAGATTTTGATCCAGCCTTTCATTTGTACTCTATGTATGTCTGCCTGTCTTATGTGTGTTTCTTGTAGACAACATATGGTAGGATTTTGGTTTCTAATACACTCTTCTATTTGCTTCCATTTTATGGGCAAGTTCATCCCATTCACATTCAGAGTTAAAATTATCAACTGTGTATTTCCCAGACACTTTGATTCTCTCTTCTTGTCCTGCCCTTTCTTCTCTCACTATTTTCTTCTATACCAGTGTTTTGTTTTAATCAGTTTTCATAATTCCCTCCCTTATTGTACTTCCCTTTCTCCCTTCTCCCTTCTCCCTTCTCCCTTCTTATTTCCCACATACTCTTTTTTAGGGTCTTTTTAAGCTACCCCCTTGCCTTCCCTCTCCCTAGTGTTGCTTCCCTCTCCACCAGTCCTTTTATTACCCTTCTACCTCTCTATAGGGCACAAATAAATTTTCTTCCCCAATGGATCTGATTGTTCCTCTCTCTTTAACTTGATTTCAATCCGCTTAAGTAGTAAATATTTCCTCTCTCCATCCTCTTTATCCTTCCAGTGTATTTTTATTCTCCCCTATTCACCCCACGTGTTTCTTTAAGGAATGTAAATTTACTCCATTTTTTTTGTTTTCCGATTTTTCTTAATATTATCTTTTTTTCCCCTCTAGTTTTATATATATTTACATATATCTATCTTGACATTTCATCCTATAAAGTTTGTCACTATTCCCTCCAAGTAAACTTCTTTCTAGTTGATAATAACAATTTTTAATATTTGCCAATATCTTCTTTCCTTCTAGGGATAAAAATCATTGGAACTTATTGGGTCCCTTAAAGAAAAGATTTTTTTACCTCTCTCCCCATCTCCCCATCTTAATTACCTAATGGTGATTCTCTTGAGTTCTGTGTTTGGGTAGCAAACTCTCTGTTTAAGTCCTTTTTTCTTTATGAATGCTTGGAAGTCTTCAATTTTATTGAATAATCAGACTTTTCCCTTCAAAAATATAGTCAGTTTTCCTGGATAGTTGATTCTTGGTTGTAGACCCAGTTCTCTTGCTTTCTGGAATATTATGTTCTATGTCCTCCAGTTCTTCAATGTAGAGGAAGCCAGATTCTGTGTTATCCTTACTGTGGTTCTCTGGTATAGGAATGACTTCTTAGCACTTTGTACTATTTTTTCCTTGGTCTGGTAGTTTTTTAATTTGGCTATAATAGTCCTGGAAGTTGTTTTTGCTGTGTTTCTCTGGCTTTGTCCTCCAGCCACCTCCCTAGTGCCTATGTTCAGTTCCCTAAGTCAGATGCCAGCAATGGCCTCTCTCCAGGCTGGCGCAATAGAGATTTCAGGGGCCTCTAGAGACACTACACAGCATGTTGGGGTGGGATCCTCTGATTCCCCTTCTATAAACTCAGACCCACATTTCAAGAATTCAAGACCTGTTCTTTGTGTACCTCTTGAGCTGTCCAGCAGTAGGATCCCCCTGCTTTGTCCCGTTGTTAGATTTGGTCCTCTTTTTTCTTGAAACACATTGTTTCCTAACTCAGAGTGGAAAGGGTACAGAGGTTTTAAGATTTGCTTCATTTAAGCCCCCGTATTCCCAGAATTCCTCTACAATTCAACATTTTAATGAATGGATTTCTTGTATTTCTATACCTGGACAATTCATCACCCTGTAACCAACCTGGTAAAATCTCTCTGAAATTAACTGTGTTGGTGCACAGAAATCTGTCACAGAATTGATCCCTGGACTTTTCCAGCTAAGTTTAACCTGCCAGAGATCAAAGTCAAATAAGTAAATAATATGAGTGGGGTCAAACGAAAATGCAATTTGGGTGTTAGGAAGGATGATGAGGATATTAGGGGTGATTATAAGGTGATTGGAGGAGGAAATGAAGGTATGGGAAGGTATATATGAGATAAAGGAAATGGGGTATATAGGAGAGGGCAGCTCAAACAGGTTTATACCCAGAGGCTTGAGACAGAGGATACAAGGAGGAAATTAGGGCCAGTAAGAAATGTTTAGCTTTGGCTGGGGAAGTCTTCTTGTTAGTTTCTCCAGTCTCTTGAGGGAGGAGTTGAGAGGGCCCTCTCCGCCAGTCAAACTGATGGCTGGAGGAAGTCTTGAGGTAGGTACTTCCTACCAAGATGGATGCCCAAGTTTTTTTTTTTTTTTTAAGAAATAAAAGAAAATGATTCCTTCCTCTTGAACCCTTGTCTTAATTTTTGACACAATGATTCACCAGAGGGTTTGAATAGGTAACAAGGGAATTTATTAATACCAGGACCAGTCAGAAGGGGAGAGGGGTTCAGGGTTTTCTAACTGCTGCTAGGGAAAGGGTGAGGGTGGGGGATGTGTCACAGAGAGGTTACAGAGAAAGCCCGGCTCTCCCAGTCAGGAAGACTTGACTGCCTTTTAAGTAAAGTCTTTATCAAACCTAGGGGTAACTTATTTGAGGATGCTCCAATTATCTAAATAAACTAAAACCTACAATGATCAATCACCAAGCCCTCCCTTCCAACCAGATCCCAAAGGAAAATCAGGGAAAGGGAGAGATGGAGATGGGAGATCAGGGAGAGGTCCAGAGAAATGAGATAGGTCCAAATTTCCCCAAGACAAAATAAGCACAGGCCAAGGCTGAAGCAATTAGGCCAAAACTGAAAGGCCAAAGCAAAAGCCTCCAGCCACAGCGAAAGCCAGAAGGTAAAAGCTCCGTCAGTTGGAACTTCACCTCTATTCATAGCTTTAAGTTCTAACTGACTTTCTGAAGATTCTAAGATGTTTAACTGACTTTTTGTGACCATTAGAAATTACAGAAGCAAAAAGTTTCTGTTAGCCGCTTTGCATTACAATTGGCATAGCTTTGGAAGACTCCTGGTCAACTCCAATCAATGATTCCTCAGGGGACTGCAGTGGAGGAGTGTTCTATGTAATTGATGCTAATAGATTTATGTGTAAGGTTTTTATCTATAAAAATAACTCATGCTCTAGTAGTTTACATTTTCCTACACTACTAGTGCTTATTTTTTGTTCCTGTCAGTCAATTTACAAGTACTTCATTCTTCTCTGTGCTTAACTCCAGAAAAACCTATTGTTGATAAAAAAAATTTTTTTTAGAAAAATAAAGTCTGATCTAAACAATTGGAAAAATGTTAATTGCTCTTCATTAGGATGAACTAATATAATAAAAATGACAATTCTACTCAATTAAATTACTTGCTGCCCTATCAATCAAACTACTGAAGAAGTATTTCATAGAAATAGAAATAATAATAATAAAATTCTTCTGAAGAACAAAAGGAAAATAATGTAAAAGGAACTACAAAAAAATGTGAAGGAAAGGGGCCTCACACTAATAAATCTCAAATTATATTATAAAGCAGTAGTCATCAAAACAGTCTAGTATTTGCTAAGAAATAGAATGGTAGATCAATTGAATAGATTAAATACACAATATACAGGGATAAATGACCTTAGTAACCTAGTGTTTGATAAATCCAAAGACCCCAGATTTTGGAATAAGAACTCATTATTTAACAAAAACTGTTGATAATACTGTGTAACTAGGACAGAAACTAGGTATAGGCCAATATTTCATACCCTATATCAAAAGAAAGTCAAAATCAGTATATGATATAGATTAATGTCATAATTAAATTAGGGAAAAAGAAGAATTTGTCTGGAAGATATTTGGGAAAGGGAAGAATTTGTGATTGAATAAGTCATACCATTATAAGATATAAAATGAATTATTTTGATTATATTTAATTAAAAAGATTTTGTAAAAATGGAATCAATATAACTAAGATTAGAAGGGAAACAAGAAACTGGGGAAAATTTTTATAACAAATTTCTCTAATAAAGGTCTTCTTTCTCATATTTATAGAAAACTAATTCAAATTTATAAGAATCCAAGCCATTCCCCAATTGACAAAAGATCAGGATATGAACAAACAATTTTCAGACAAAGAAATGAAAGCCATCAATAATCATGAAAAAATGTTCTAAATCACTCTTGAGTAGAGAAATACAAATTAAAAGAAAGCTGATATAACACCTCACATTTATCAGATTGGCTAATGTGGCAGTAAAGGAATGTGAGAAATGTTGGAGTGTATATGGCAAAATTGGGACACTGATGCATTGTTGGTTGAGTTGTGAACTGTTCCAACCATTCAGGAGGTCAATTTGAAACAATACCCAAAGGGCTATAAAACTGTGTATAGCCTTTGATCCAGTATTGGGCTTCTATCCCAAAGAGATAATAAAAAAGGGGAAAGGATCTGCTTGTACAAAAATATTTATAGGAACTCTTTTTGTAGTAGCAAAGAATTAGACATTGTGGGGATGTCTATCAATTGAGGAATGGCTGAACAAATTATGGTACATGCTGGTGATGGAATACAATTGTGGTATAAGAAATGATAAGCAAGATGATTTCAAAAAAGCTGTAAAGATCTTTAGGAATGGAGAGTTACATAAGCAAAACTGGGAGAACACTATACATGGTAACAGAAATATTGTATGATAATCACCTCTCATTCCCAATCTCATGTGACAGTAAGAAAATCATCTATGGCAAAATTCCTCTAATGTTATATATATTGAAAAAATATATATATATATAATGTTTTTAAACTTTAAAATATAAAATAAATGGCAGTGAATTACATCATTATTATTCATTTGATGATGATGATGATGATGATGATGATGATGATGATGGTGCAGCAGTAGTGTCTTAGTGGTAGTGGTAGTTTTAATGTGTAAAAGGGAATTCTTGGTTCTCTTTGAGTTCCCACTTATGAATAGGGAATCCTTTGTTCTCTTTGCCTAGTTGCAGTTAACACTTTGGTTGACAATAACTTTGAATCAACACAAGCTTGAACTAGGTGGAATTGCTCACAAACCACTTAGTGAATTCACATCCTACCTAGTGCTAAGTGAGAAGCCAGCAAGATACTTTGAGAGTTCAGAAATTTGTTCACACCCTCAGAAAGTGTGAACCATTTTGATCAGTATTCACCCTTGGAAAGTGTGAACTAGTTCCCACAAACACTGCCTCTGAACAAGGCTGGACAACTTGGAAATTGTGATTGGCCCCTATATAGAGGAGCAGGAACAGGAAACCACCATACAAGTCATGAAGTACTTGGGCTAAGGCAGTCTGGTAAAGCTGAGTCTAGTGGAGAGTGAACTCCAAGAAAAGAGTCACTTCAAGAAGGAAGTTGGCTTCAAGAAGAAGGTCAGCTCAAAGAAGAGTCAGCTTCAGGAGTTGTAGAGAGCCTTTGGAGAAACAGGGTCAAAATTAGGGCCGGTTATCGGGATTCCCCACGTGACCAATCCAGGTTGAGGCAGTCTTTGTGTTTGGTACTGGTCACCTGAGCCCTGAAAAGCTCTGATACCAGCAGGTAGGTTAATCCAAAAACAACTTGACCCCTCCAGGAGGCAATTAGGAGTCATTTAGAGAAATAAAGTCTGTAATAGATATTTTATCTGGATCCCATTACAAAATCATTGGCAAGTAAAACCGGGTGTATGATTTTTCTGCACTGCATGTCAGATGCAGATAGAATGGGCCATCTAAGATAAAAATCTAAGGCTCCTCTTTTGACTCATTTTCAGATCCCCACCTTTTCTTAATATTCTTATTGGAAAGCTTTGAGTCCTTAGCATACCAGCAGCTACTGAGTTCACCATTTTTCTCCTTGATAATTAAGAAGCCTGGACCCTAAAAAATATTACTTAGATAAGGCTGGAGCCGGACAATCTAGACCAGATTTTATCCGACCAGGTCCAATTCTGTAAATCAGGTGTAATTCTGTAAATTGGCGGTTGGAATTTGGCCCTTGCCCTTGTACCTATCTCTCTACTTTTTAGACTTTAATGCGTTGTATATGATTTGTAACCCCTTCACAGCTGTGACTCTTTCATTGTGTTCTTTGTTTGAAACCAGTATAAAAAAAAACCCAAACTCCATGAGGTTGGATCAGCTATGGGCTAAACAACTAGTCTGGCTGTTCTCATTTTTCTGTTTCCTGTCTTTTCAATCTGACGCCATTAAATGCCACTCAGGACCCCTACCATATAGAGCTGGCTCTCTATAAGGAGTCACCTTCAGCTCCAGTCATTGTCTTGACCTGCCTCTTACAGGGAACTTGGGAGAGTGGATACTTGGCTTTCCTTTCCTGTCTACTGGAGATAGTTAATTCTGATTGAAAGTTAACAAGTCCTGGCTGAGCCAAGTGCTGGAACAATATTTAGTTAGATTAATGTCTTCTCTACCCTTTTGTATTTCTCTACTTTCACTCTTTTCACCTCTTTTATAAATAAAAGATTTGTAATTTTCATATATTTAGCCAAACCATTAATTTTAACTCTTATAAATGGTAGCTATAGTGATAGTATTAGTATATGATTTGAAAGAAATTTGCATTCTTTGTCCTTTGAAAGTGAAAGAATCCTAAGTAAAACAACAATCAATTAATAAATTTTTTGTTGGAAATGAACAAATTGTTAAATGAATAAAAATGTTTATTAAGCTTTTACTACCCACCACACATTTGCTAATTATGAGTGATATCAGAATAAGAAAGTCCTTGTCTTCAAGAAATTTATCTTCTAAGAGGGAGAAAACAAAGAAAGACAAAGGAAGGAAGTTATGGTATGATAAATTTAAAAGATGGTGACTATAATACAGACAGTTCATTGACACACTTAGGTCATGTTGACTTGAAATAATTGTGTTATTCATTTAATTATAGTTCTCAGGGAAAGAGGTATCTTATGGGGGAACACTGGGGTTTAAATTAAATATTATCAGGGTTCTGAGGATGGGTAAGTAATAGACAAGACAAAGCAATAGACTGGGATTAACAAATTAGGGAAATACAATTTAGAATGGGTTTGGCAGTTGAAGGCCCAACTGCTAAGACAGATCCACCTAGCCAGGGAGTCTGTAAAACTAACCAGTGAGTAGACTGACAAAAGGTTTTATAAACAGGGTTTAATTCAATGATCTATAGTTTGAAGGAAGGGAAAGGGGTTCTATTCTACCAGTCTATGGGCAAGCCTCAGGGTAAGGGAATGAACTTATCTACACTATGTTTTAGGCTATAGCAGGCAGGGCACAAAAATGTCAGGAATGAAAGTGGTATCCTCACTGCTGAGTCCTGTCAAAATCCAGCGAAGATACAGCTTTCCCAGGTCTTCAGCCAGTACTCCTTCATTTGGACAAGTCAGGGAGCTAAACCAACCTGAGCTGACCAGCAACCCAGGTTAGGTTTTATAGTCTCAAGTAAACCTCTCACAGGCAGATGACTTTATTCCTTCTGGATACCAGGGTATTAGGATACAAACTCTACTTCTTCTTAGGTCTCCCAGGGGTTCAGTTCCAACTTGTCCCCAGCCAACATGGAGTCTATCTCAGAGAGAGAAACAAAACTTCCTGCTTCTCCATTCCATTTAGAATTCTCCATCCCTGCTTGCTAAGCCTCCCAAATAACCAATCTTAAACATTTTATGAATTTATCTTACAACAGGTAGAAAGGAGTGGGAATAAGTGTTTGAGGAATCAAAGTTGAATGAATCATATAGATCCACTCATTTCTTCAATAAAAAATACAAAAATCTCTAAGACTTTATGTAAGGTCTACAATCCCTGGTTAGTCATATCTAGAACTGCTAATTAATTATAGAAATGTAAATATGCTATTGTTTGGTTTCCCCAATGTCTGAAGACATTTTCAATTTAGAACATATTTATTAAATACTAAGAGGAGGCAAAACCAATCATGTGCTCAAACTGCCTTTAGGGAGCTGATTATAAGATTTTTAGTGTGAGCATTTACACCTAAGTTATTTTTTACACACAATGAAACAGGATTCAGCTTATTGTTTTATTGATTATCTTGAGTTAAAATGATGGAAACAATTTTAATAATTTAGATTGAATTCAGTGTGTAAGGAGAATACATATGTACAAAAACTATATGTATGCGTATTTACATATAGATACATTTTTGTAGAGCTTATTGTTAAACATTTATTAACAGATTACTGGGCAGATCACATACTGCATACTTGGTGAGATACAAAGTTATGTAAGATTTAGTTACCCTGCTATTATTGAGGTTTCAGTTAAGTTGGAAAACATTGCATATGCAAAAATAACAAAATTATTAAATTATATGGAATAATTTAAATGAAGCAATGCATTGTAGTTGAAAGAGTTTAAATAGTTGACATTATATATTGTTTCTGCTGAGAACTATGACCAAGGTGCTTGATTTCTCTTAACTTGAACTTCCTTACCCCTAAAATTAAGGGATTGAATTACATTAATTACATTATTTCTAAATTAATCTTAGAGATTGTGACTCTTAAGACTAGTAACTTCAAGTCCTAAAAGATTTACATGTTAAATGCTATATGATTTTCAAGGGACAGTGGGGGTGCATCATTATCAACTTGGAAAACAAGGGAAAATTTCTTAGAAGTGGCTATATTTTAGTTGAGATTTCTCAAATGGGTAGTGATTTGAAATTGATTATTGACATTCAAATATAGAGTACTCAAAGTAAATTTCATAATCTTTGTCTTAATATTTAATCTATTTTACTCTTTTCTTGCAATAAATTTTGAACTTCAGTGAAACCTCGTGAGACAGACTAGAAAAGGGAAACCACACATAAACTGCAAATCTTCCAAGAGTGTAAGGAGCATTAATAGACACTTTCATAACACTGAGGTCAATGAGGACATAATTGGCACTAACACAGATTCTGGAAGTCTCTAATGTTCTTTACTGAAGCTGAGTGTTACTTTAAAAGAAAGATAACAGATCTTTCAAGACTTTGAAAACATCAAAAAACAAAGAAATGGCATTAAACCTCCAGAGCTTATAACTGAATGCTCAGAGAATAAGGTAGAATCAAATGAATTCACATCTGGATGAAATGCCCTTTGCAATCTTCAATGAGATCCATAGACAAACTAAATTATACTACATATCACAAAGGAACATTAATTAATTCTTTGGGCAGGTAAGTGGCACACTGAATAAACTTTTTTTAAACCCTTACCTTTCATCTTGGAGTCAATACTGTGTATTGGCTCCAAGGCAGAAGAGTGGTAAGGGTAGGCAATGGGGGTCAAGTGACTTGCCCAGGGTCACACAGCTGGGAAGTGTCTGAAGCCGCATTTGAACCTAGGACCTCCCATCTCTAGGCCTGACTCTCCATTCACTGAGCTACCCAGCTGCCCCCCTGAATAAACTTTTGAGAAGACTTGTTTCCAAGAGTTCAAACCTGACCTCCAACACTGACCATCTGTATGTCTTTGGACAAGTCATTTAACCCTATTTGACTTTGGTTCCCCATTTGAAAAGTGAACTAGAAAAGAAAATGGCAAAATAATTCAATTTTTTTTGCCAAGAAAATTCCATGGGCTCACAAAGTATAAAACACAGTTGAAAACAACTGAACACATCACTTTGCCTTCCCACCAAGAAAAACAATAGGATCAAAGGATGATAAATCCAGAGCTCTAAGATAGCTCATTAGAGCTGGAAGAGTTCTTTGAGTACAACTCCATGATTTTACAGATAAGAAAACTAAGGAACAAATAGTTTAGCATTACACAACTAGCAAATAAGTCAGTATTTGAACTCAAGTTGTCCTGAATCCTCATCTAATGTCCTATCCTCCATTCAGGTGATAAAATTATCTCAATTGAGTTGGTCCTCATATGACATACAAATAATTCATTACCAGGTTCCCACCTAGAGGACTTCTTAGTTTGTATTATACTGGCATAATTTTTGAGAACCCATTGTAGTCTCTACGATCTCATAATGCACTTCTCCAAAGCCAGTTCTATTTTCATATAACCAAAACAGTGCTAATAATCACTAGTTATAATAATTGTTAGATCTGACATGGCAGTATTAGGGGAAATTACAAACAAGAATCACACGGATGGGGAGGCATGAATGGCTTGTTATGTATGACAATCAAGAAAGTACCCCGGGATATTAGCATTCAGATTCATTGAAGTACTGATATATTTGAGGATTAGGAAGCATGTTAGCAAGACACTCTTGTGAAGACATGGCAATATATTAGGGAATGAGATGCAATCCCAATATCAAATAAGGCAATATAGATGGCCTAGTATGTAAGCGGTGTGTAAAGTTGGTGCTAAGGGATTTTCCAACAAACCAACTTCAGTGTGTGAACGGTTCTTCATTCATTTTGAGGGTAACATAAGGCTTTGCTCATTGGACAAAGAGAATTGCTAACATAGTAAACATTATTTGGCTAAATCAGTAATGAACTTTGAAGCTATAAATAAAAAAAAAAGAGATCTAGATGAGGAAACATTTTGGGGGACAATGGCCTGGGGTTGTGAGAGAAGGAACATCTTCCCATCTAGTGCTTATTTTCCTTATCATCTTATCTATTAGATCCATTCACGAATATCCTTCTGGACACATGGTTATAGAATTACAAATACTGAAAAGAGAAAGCAGCTTTAAGTAACCTTGGGCAATCTTTCCCCTACCTTCATCATAGCAGAGAGAGGCTTAGATATGAAAGCAAGAAAAAAATAGAACTTAGTTGTGACCTAACAGAAAGTTGGAACCAAATGAACCTGCAAGAAAATGCTACAAAAAGAAAAATAGCTTTATAATCTAGTAATTGTGAATTCCCATTTGGTATACCTACAGCTATGCATAGTTATACCTAGAACCTCAAGACAATAGCTAAAATCTCAGTATCCAAACCACAAATCCAAGTGCAAATTGGGGGAGTTTCCTAGAAAATATATTACATATATTATTATCCACATTAATGAAGAAGATTAGGTTGAAAAATAATATAAATCTTCTATATGGTCACACTTGAAATTATCAAAGCAAGGGCTAAAATTGAATTCCTTTAATCTATTTCAGTTTAATTGCAATACATCAAGAAAGTTGACTCAGTTTAAAGAGAAATTTCCCTAGTATATAATTCTAATTTGTAGATTCAGCTTCCTTGTGTTAAAATTACCAATATATGTTAAGATACACATATTTCCAGTAATTGGCACAGTACTTTACACATAATAGGAATCAAATAAATGCTAGTTATCTGACTGTTTAACACATTAAACTACTATTAACTGTTAACATTTTGACTTATATGAATATATCCATTCCTTTGGAGAAACTGAGGTCTTGAGGGACACTTTGAAAAAAGTTTCTTATATCTTAAAAAAACTGTTTAAAAAGTTTTCTGATCTGAAAAAAAAGATGAGCACACAGTTTTTACAAGAACAAACACTTGCTTTTAAAAATTTCACTTTTTTCCCTTAATGATGCATCTGAAAGAAGCAATTGGAAGCACTCATAAAGTAACTTTATACTCTCTCTGATAAAATTGGAAGTTGGCAAGTTTCTCTCTTGCTACTAGAAGGGATTTTGATTCCTTAAAACTCTAGAGAGTCAGAACTTGAGTGCTATACCTGACAAGAGGGATGTTAATATAGACAGAATATTCATGTTGAGTTGCAAGGTTATTTCCTACTTAAATCTAGGAAGAAAAGAAAAGTTAGATTAAACAATGATTGAAAATAGTTGAATATTCTCTAAAAATCTGCCTTTTGAGAAAACCTCTACTCCTTCTAATAGGTCATTCTTATGGAGCCTATTTTTCCTTCTTACCATAATCTTTATCTTTTGACTTCTCTAATCATCATAGTATCTTCTTTTTTTTGCCTTTAATAGTAATTATTATGTAATTACTATGTAAACTGGACTCAATTTCCAAGATGATTTGGCTACTAGTACAAAATTCCACTGTGTAAATTCTCAGTCAAGGGTAATTCTCAAAATCTGTATTTTCTTTTCCATAATTTCTTCTGAAGTGCCACTTCATCTACTTATTTTCATTTTTTTCATTACAACAACCCAGGGAGAAATTTTAAAAATATGTATTATCTCCATTTATTCAGATAAGAAAAATGTAATATTCTCATATTCAAAACTTATGTGAGATAAAATTATTTTCCCTTATGTAGCTTAGAGTCTAGTAGAAGGTTAGAATATAAACAAAGATATTTATAATATGCAATGTGTAATATAAATTCATCATGTTTTTTTCTTTTTTTAAACCCTTACCCTCTTTCCTAGTAACAACCCTAAGACAGAATGGCAAAGGACAAACAGGACTAAGTGACTTGCCTGGAGTCAAACAATTAGGATGTGTGCAGGACCAAATTTGAACCCAAATGCTCCCAACTCCAGGCCTAGCACCCTATCCTCCCTGCCACCTAGTTACCCATAGGAAATTGAGTTATGAAGAAGTTCTTTATGAGATCTGATAGAGGACCTGTTCCAGATTAGCAATGAGCAAAGAAAGACACTTAGGAGAGACAGACATTAAGAGATTTTTTAGATAATCAGGCCCAGGAAAGGGATGAATCCTCTGTGAGCAAAAAAAAGCATGGAGTTACAAGGTTGTTATATGTGCATATAGAAAATAATATATATTTATCTATTAATAGTAAGTAAACTATATATGTGTTACATATATATATAAATACATATATATATATATATTGATTTCAGATTAATTTTTTCCTTAACAACAGATTAAATTTTTTCTTTATCAAAATCAAATCAATATTAACCAAAAGAAACACACAACAGAAATATAAGTGGCTATGTGCTGCTGTGGGAAGGGATCAAAGTAAGATCAAAATCTTGTTGTTGAGAGCCCACTGTTTCAAAAGGTGATTAAGCATACCCTGAACAGAATGAAACTATAGACAAGATATACAGAACACTATTTTCCCCAGCTTTAGCACACAGGAGGGTTGGCTCTCATGAAGACATTTAAAAATAAATGGAAATGAAATTCTATTGGTGCTGAACCTCTGAAATCTTAACTCAAAATTCAGTTTCTCTTTTAAAGAATACTAATTTGAAGCCAGGATTTTAATGAAATGCTTCAGGGAGCAGAGCTGGTTCCCACAGTAACTAAATCTCTCCCAGGCCACCAAGCTCCAAATAATTACTTACCAAAATGTTGAATTTGCCATTGCTTAGCTATGACAGGGTCTGTCTCTCCCAAAGGTCATGAGACTTTTAAACCACTTTTTAAAACCACTTTTTTTAGCCACATTAATCACTTCTTTAAACCACCATAGTTTAATCTACTCTCTTGGTACTATTTCCCAGGTGGGAGTACAAAACAACAGTGGCATAAATCTTCTTTATCTTTAATTGGCATTCAGATATTTGTTGAAAGTGTAAATGAATTAAAAAATGGTTATTTAAGTACCACATGTAGTCAACTCCAAATCATCCAGGCTAGCTAAGAGAGGGAGCTATACTGTGGAAAATCAGTAAAATAAATAACAAAATATTTTTCTATTGAGTTTTTTATTGTAGCTTGTATATTTTTCCTCTTTCTCTTTTCCTTTTCTTTCTATTTTCTTTTTATTTTGAATAAAATTTAAGTTTTCTATTCTGTATAACTCAGGGTGATGCTAAAACGAGTACATCCCCTAACGTGAGCAAAAGCAACACAGGATTTACTAAGTGCTAAAGAGAAGTCAGGTAGGCAATGAAATACTGTCACGGATAATCCACTGAATAGGCCTCTTTGGGTCACTGAGAGCTTGCTTTATGCCTATGCACCATTCTTCTGAGAGTCTCACATTATTTCCATAGTTCTTGAACATTGGTCATTTGGATGCTTATGTGTAATGCACTGGTATGGCCTACTGCTGTTGATTCTTTTCCTCTCTTCTCTAGCTCATGAAAAGGAATCAAATAAATTAGTGCCATTCTCTAAAGCAGTAATGGACAAACTTTTTAAAGAGGGGGCCAAAGGAAAGGAAATTTCAAAGGCTACTCTTTCAAAGTTTCATTGTATTGTATCCTACTCATTGTATTCGTCAGATTAGGAATAATGTCACTGGACTGGATAGAATATTTCACAGGGCTGCATCTGGCCCATGGGCCGTAGTTTACCCGTCACTGCTCTAAAGCAATTAAAGTGAGGCCTCTACAAGGCTGAGAATTTTTTTAAATTTCCTTTAGGGAAGAGAGTTAATAAATTTTTCCTGACCATTTTGAATCCATCATGTGGGGGCAAAAACACTTTTTCCAAATGAATATAAACTATTCTAAACATCCTCAGCAGAGAGGAAAAAGTAACTAATGCATAATTTTATATGTGTAAAAGAGAATTATGGGAATATATTCTTTTCAGTCAGCTTGACAGAAGAATGATGCTATGGTCTTCAAAATCTCTGCCCAATAGGGACAATGTTATATTAATCCCCCAGATTGGAATTATGTGACATCTCCGATGTTATTTTCTCAGCTTTCCTTGATTTCATGGCAAATTTCCCCTTTCTGATGTGTATCTGAGTTAATATCTTCTTTTTGTAGGTAAGAGGGTTTTCCAGCATGGTGACTAGTGGAAAGTAAGGTGTTATCTGCTATTCTCTGAGATCTTTAAACCAATCAATAATTGGTTACAGGGCTATTTTATAGGAGTGTAATATTCCCTAATTTATTCAAGGTTGGCTAACAAGGAAGATATTAACTATATAATTACTGTAGTTATGTGGAATTCTGAAACCAGAGGAATACTCATCCATGAAACTTCTGGGATTTGACAATTTTAGTTTACTTTAGGATTGAAGATAAAAAGTAGTGGATAGTAAACATTTGCATGATATATGTCAATTATCTGTTAAATGACTGGAGAACGGCTTTTGGTTTGTCTCTTAAATAAGGAATCAAATATTACAGAGATGCTTACATTCTGGTTTTCTTAGCAAGAGGAATAGTTAGTCGAGGTTCTACATATGAAATGCTAATTCAGATTTCAGTGGGGAAGGGAGAGGAATAAGTTCCCAATATGAAAAGATAACAAGATAGCCCAATTTATTAATATAGGCATGTATTAAAATAGTAATATAGGGGGCAGCTGGGTAGCTCAGTGGAGTGAGAGTCAGGCCTAGAGACAGGAGGTCCTAGGTTCAAACCCGGCCTCAGCCACTTCCCAGCTGTGTGACCCTGGGCAAGTCACTTGACCCCCATTGCCCACCCTTACCAATCTTCCACCTATGAGACAATACACCGAAAGTACAAGGGTTTAAAAAAAATAGTAATATAGGCAGATATATTTTATAGCAAGAAATATACATTCATTATGATGACGGATAGTTCTTCTAGCTAAAGTCTGCATATATACATGATAAAGAGATGTTATATAACTACAAAGGCCCAGCGCTATTGAAAACACTGAAGTAGTTATATATATACACACATATGTATGTGTATACATATATATGTATATTGAAAACAGTGATATACCAAATTATGCAAAGCCCTGTTGTATTCAACCTTTCCACTAAGACAATACTATATTTGATATTCAAGGGAGTTGATTTGTGAGAATGTCCATGAGGAATAGAAATCTGAAACCTTAAATCTGTAATCATGGCTCACAATATGTTAGTCCTGGATGAGACATCACTTTACAGAAGAAACCGAGTCCCCAAGAGGGTATCACTAGCCAAAGCAACAACCACTTTGTTACTGATATAAAGTGAACTGTCACTTTGAGGTTACAAGCTCTGTAGTTTGTTAGTCCAACATCTGGGTCCCTAAAAATGTCACTGACATTATTATTATTTAAGACCGGTGATTCAAAGGAATGGAATCATGGGCTGTAATAGCTCTACCAATAGTAGAATTCTAGATTGTCATAGTGGGCAAGGGATTGATAGATCCTGTCTGACTCAATTTCTTCTTTATTTCCCATTTTACAGATAAGGAAAATTAGGATTGAGTTGTTATCAAAGTTCACATGACATAGAATGAGAAACCTTGATTTAAAACCAAGCCCCCTGACTGCAAATTTAGTGTTCCTTTTACTATACCCAACTGTATCTTATAAAGCCATTTAAAACAAGCATTTTTTAGAAAGCTGATTTACTGAAGGAAAAATACAAGATATATTCTGCCAAATTACTGCAGTACCTATAAAGTGGTAAGGTCATTTCCACTGTTGAAATGTCACAGACAAGATTTTAAAAATAGATTTCCTGGTGCAGTTTTAATAATGTCGAGGTTAAAGATAAGAAAAAAATATTTTACAATGAATGTGAAACAGAAATACTATAATTTAAAGAGAGCTTGGTAGTTCCTTATTATTTCTATAAGAATGTAACATATTATACATTACTAATTTTCTTGTAGGAATTGTATTGAGTCAGAATAATCTCTAAAGCCTGGAGTCTTTGGAACAAGTAAGTACCTTAACTACCCTGCTCATAGTAGGAAAGGAGGAAATCTATAAAGAGAAGCATATTGAGGCCTAAAATAGATAAATATTGGACTAGAAATCCAGAAGACCTGGGTCTAGTTTCCATCCCTTATAATATGGGTGATCCTGGGCAAGAGACTCAACATTATTGAGCCTCAGTTTCCTCATATATAAATGAGGATAACAATGCCCTTACTACTTTTCTACTACACAAGCTCAGACAAGATAATATTCAAAAAGTGCTTTGATATCATTATTGCTATGCCTGTTGATAATAATGCCATCTTCTTAGAGGGATTCCAGGTGAGGGAACTAAACACTGCCTACAAATATAAATCATCCACTTTACTATAACAGAATTTTAGAGAGTTGCTTGGGGAGTATTGAGAGAGAACATAACTTGCTCCAGGCTACACACTCACTATGTGACTGAAGTGGGGCTTGAGCTGAAGTCTTCCTAATTTCAAGGTTGCTTCTCTATCCAATATGACATTTTGCTATGGATAGAAAGAGAAATTTCCATCAGTACTAAGTTAGAAACCAAGAGTTCCTTCAATCCCATTTTAACTCTTCTCATGCACCCCAAAGGAAAAGAGTGGCTTTCCCCTAGTCACCTTTCAGATAATAAGGTTGAACTTCTAACAGCCATAGAGGGATATAGAACATTTATCATTCAAATTTAAATAGAGCTAAGGCTCAAAAAAGCAAAGAAATAAACATTTATTACAAGTACAGTGTGAAGCACTTTATAAATGTCGCCTCATTAAATTTAGGTCTTCTTGCCTCCAAGATTGGTACTCTATCTTCCCTATCATCTAACTGCCTCAAGAATCCAGTGGGAGAAAGGGAGATGGTAAGGGAATAGTCATATATTATGTTCCTATTATAACAGGTCCTGTCATTAGGCACTTTAAAAAAATTATGTCACTTATTATCAATAATCAATAATCCATGAATGTAACTGTGGGAAAATGTATAAGAAGTCATGGTTTCTAATACCAATTTTGAAAAAATACAAAGAAAATTACTTTTCTTCCATTAGTCCTTAGTTTCTTCATCTGTAAAATTAATAAGCTAAAATTGATGATTTTACTGCTTCCGTTGAACCTCAATATTCTCCCTCTCTTCACTTATATTTGAATAAGTTTTAATATATGTGGACATTAATTACAGCATCAATGGCCAATCGAAAAATACTTATTTTCCAGTATGAATTTAAGAAAGTTTGGTGGACTTTTGGAAACTCAAAATTGACTTTGGAGAGTCTAAACAACAACTGTATATAAATCTATCACAATTCTAGACTCTCAATTACATTTTGTCTGTTATCATAGATATGGAAATAAAATCATTTATTGAGGACTTGTTAATATTTCCTTCGAAAGCATAGGTATAACCTAAACCACAAAATAGGAAAGACAAAATATCAGCAAGTCTTGTATCAGGACATATTGAACTTTCAAAGGATTAATAAAAGGACTTTGGGGAATTTCTTGATCACTCAGTGAAGGGAGACTTATGTTGACTATTTTCTAAGCAAATTATATATTAATGTTATTTAAATTTTAGAGGAAGAATATCAAATGATAGAAGTAAAAGAAGTTATTAAGGAGGAGATGTAGATTTTCTATATTTGTTAGCAAGCATCTCAAACTAGTAGTGGATAAAGCCTGTTTATTAAGTAATTAGATTGAGTTTCCAAAATGTTTATAAAGGTATTCCAAAGGTCGCTTCAAAAATGAAATTTGAGACATACTTGGAACAATCAGGCCATCATTAAAATAAGTAGAGGGCTTCCTAAGAAGAGGGCTCTGACGCATGCTAGTCTTTGAGATAAGAGGGATATATCTGGAAAAGGAACTAAGCATTATGGAAATTCAGAGAATGTTGAATTTTTTTTAAATCTCAGAATGTAAACTACTGGAGGTTAGGGACTATCCTTTCTTTTGTATTTTGTAATCCCAAAGCTTAGTACAGGGCTTAGTATACAGTAAATCCTCAATAAATGTTCTGTCACAAATTCTTTCTTATTGAAGAAATTAGAGGAGGACTTATTGAAAAGGTGATATTTTAATTTGACCTAGAAAATTAAAAAAAAACCCTGATCATCTGTGGAGGGAAGTGGAGAGCAGAGTTCCTGGTATAAAAGCCAATTATACTATTATTTGTTTTATGGATATTTGTATTTATCTTAAAACTCCTCCACTTAGGAATCTACTGATAAAATACTTGCTCATCTTTATGGCTCAGAGACAATTGCCACATAAGGAGCACTCAATCAATGTTGAATGAATGAACTAAGAACAAAATCCAAATTCTACAAACATTCATAGGATACCTAATGTGCACAATGTATTGGGTTTAGGTTCAGGAGTTAGAAAAAGGAAAAGAAATAATTTCATGCTACCAAGTATCTTATTTTCTTTTGGGAGCATACATCATGTTAATAGAATTAGAATACAAAACAATTTTGAGAGGGAGATAGCACTAACATTTGAATAAGAGTCAGGAAATGACTTGTGTAGGAGGTAGCACCTCCTCAGAGCCTTGAAGGAAGGTAGTGATTCTCATATCCTGGATCAGAAGATACATGGACATAGGACAGTGATGGCAAAACTTTTAGATACTGTATTCCATGACCCACCCCCATCCCCCGGAGACCATGTGCCATGCCCTGCACCCCTATGCGTGCTGGGCACACACCATTTCCCACCACTTACCCACTACAGGAAGGAAGGGAGCACTTCTATTGTGCTGCTGGAAGGAGGGGTAGATGAAGTAAAGAATGTCCTTAGTACAGGTGAAGAGGGGCAGGGGAGTGGCCCTACACTCTACTCCCCTCAATGTCTGCTACCTGTGAAGCTTCCACCTTACCCTTTGTGTTTTCTCATTGGACTGCTGAGCAAAGGGACAGGTGGAGTGAGGAATGTCCTCAGCTCCACCCTAGTTGCTTACTTTCTAGTGATAAACTCTTGGGGAGAAGGGTGGTATGCATGTTCACAGAGAGTACTCTGTATGCCATTTTTGGCACATGTTCTATAGGTTTGCCATAATCTGCATAAGAAACTACCTCTACAAAGACATGAAAACAGTAAAAACTGGAATCAAGGTTTTGTTTTAATAAAGACTAGCATTTATATAAAATGGTTAGGCTTGAAAAGTGCTATACAAATATTAACCTCATCTGTTAATCATAATTCTAGGAAATAAGTGTTTTATTATCCCTTTTTTACAGATAAGGAAATTGAGTCTGGAACACTTTGTGAATAGACTAAAGTATAGTAAATATTTTGATATTTATATATAATTTCCAATCAATAGCTGGAATGGAATTCAATGGCAGCTAGGTGACATAGTGGATAGGATGCCTGACCTTAATTCAAATTTGTTCTCATAATTTACAAGTTGTATGACCTTGGACAAGTCACTTAACTTCTATTTGCCTCAATTTCTGTATCTGCAAGTGGAAATAATAATAGTGTCTACTTCTCAGGGTTTTTGTGAAGATCAAATGACACTAATTGTAAAATGCTTAGCACAGTGTCTGGCAAAGAGTAAATGCTATGTTTATTATTACTACTACTATTATTATTCTCAAATTCAGATCCATTGCTCTGTCCACTGTACCACCTACTTACTTTTTACAGATGGCAATGATTCCATTACTCCCTTACTCTTTGGGGGCTTTAAATTTTTTTATGTTGAATATTTTTTGAGAAATTTCACATCCTATCATACCAACATCATAAGGAGAGGAGTTTGCTTCACAAACTATATACCATTTGAATAAAGAATAGCTACTATGTCTAGTTGTAGGGGAACATAAAATGGAATGAATATTATGAAATAAGTCTTGAAAAAGTAGGACAATAAATGATTATGAGAGATTTAAATGCAAGGATAAAGATATTGCATTTTATTTTGGAGGCAATTGGAAACAACTGATAGTGTTTGTTTTAGGAATATGAAGTTGGCAGCTGCATTGAGGTTGGATTAGGGAGGGGACAAGGGTTTTATAAGGAGATCAATTGAAACTTTATTGTCCAAGTGAAAGGTGATGATGACCTTGACTATATCAGTGTCTATGAGAAGAGACAAAATAGGACAAATAAAATAACTACTATGGTAGTAGAATTTAAAATTATTTGATATTTGATTGGATATGGAGTAGATAAATGAAGAAGAAGAATCAAGTTCTGAGGTTGCAACTCTGGAAGATGAGAAATATGGTAGTGACATCAACAGAAATAGGAAAGTTTGGAGGATAAATGGGTTTGGGAAAGAAATATAATGAGTTCTGCTTTGGAAATCAAAAGTTTTAGATGTTATAACACATTCAGTTAGAAAAGGCCAGTAGGAAGTTAACAATGAAGGTACAGTTTTCATAAGAGAATTAGTCTAACTGGTTATATAGATTGGAGAATTTTCCATGTAGCAATAATAGTTAAATCCAGAGGATGTGAGGAAATCACTAAGGGTATATATATGTGAAAAAGAATATAGTTGTAGTGGACATTAACAGGCTTTGGAGGGTAATTCAGCAAAGGTGACTAAAAGAGAAGAGAACCTGGAGAATGCAGTGTCAGAAAAACTTTAAAAAGACAAAGCAATTAGGAAGATGGGCTCGTCAATACTGCCAGAATATTCACCTTGGTCAAAAAGAATGAGTAATGAAAATAGCTGTCAGATTTCATAATTGAGAAATCCAATGGAAGTAAAGGAATCTCACCAACAAATTTACAATTTGAAAATAAATGTAGAGAAGATGGAAGTAAGAATGCACAACAGAGAATTCACCTAAACCATGCCATGAAACTATAAGAAAACTTACAGGAATACTGAAGCTCAGAATCAGTCAATTAATTCATACATTTATTATGTACCTACTATGTGCCAGACACTATGGTAAGTTCTGGAAATACAAAAAGAGGCAAAAGTAAATGCCTGGGAGAGTCAGGCCTAGAGACAGGAGGTCCTAGGTTGAAACCCGGCCTCAGCCACGTCCCAGCTGTGTGACCCTGGGCAAGTCACTTGACCCCCATTGCCCACCCTTACCACTCTTCCACCTATGAGACAATACACCAAAGTACAAGGGTTTAAAAAAAAAGTAAATGCCTGGTTTCAAGGATTTCTATATCTGATGCATCAACTGAGACTAGTACAGTGAGGGAGGGAGGAATTGTCTTTAAAGTTAGAGGACCTAGGTACAAATCCTGCCTAGATTATTTTACCTGCATAATATTGGACAACTTATGACTTCCTAGCACCTCAGTTTTCAGATCTATAAAATGAAGGAGTTTGTATAGGATGGCCTCTGCAGTCTCATTTTGTTTTATATCTATGATCCTATGGGGGAAAAGGTAAGAATAAGAAAAATGTTTCCTTTTACTTTTTAAGCTATATTAGAGAAAGGACATTCATCAAAGAAGACAAGAATATACTCAGTGTGGAAAGGAGAATGATTATTAATAACAGAGGAAAGAGTAATTTAATTTTTACTTTTGTTTTCTTTTTGTTAGAGTGAAACAGCTTTTGCCAATACTAAAATATTTAAAGACTTGATATAATTATATGAGAACAATTACCAATCCTCACTATATTGATGGTAAAAGGATACAAAAAAACATTGTTCAAACCTGAAAATGTGAACTTTTTAACAATCTATGAAACAAGTCTCCTACTCACATATATTATGAACTCAAATTTGAATTACTGTGTGGTTCTACCTTGCACTGATCAATAATAAAAGACAAAAAATGGCACCTATTGATAAGACTTCTAAAAGATTGTCACACTATTGTTATCTTGATGGTGCTTTGAATTAGAGCAGTTATTCTGGAAAATATTTTGGAATTGTACTAAAAATAGTATCACTCAAGGAGGTCAAAGACAGAAGGAAAGATACCATATACACAAAGTATTTCTTACAATATTTTTAGTAGTAACAAAACTAAAATCAAAATGAGCACTCATTCATAGGATAATGGCTGAACTTGTGTTTTATGAATGTGAGGAAATATTGTGTTAAACTAAAATATTATGAACATGAAGATTTCAAAAAAACTTGGAAAAACCTCTCTAAATTGACATAGACTAAAGTAAGCAGAAACAGGGAAACAATTGATTTCAGACCCCATTAATGACCAAAGGAATGAAGTTGAAAGGTATTGGAACTTTGATTAAGTTAGTAGTCAATCATGAAATCAAAGGATTTGATGGTGAAACATACCTTCCCCTCTGCAGAGAGAGAAGATAAGTTAGACTACACATATAGAATGAGACACAATTTTCGACATGACCAATTGTTTGACTATATTTGGTAAAAAAAATATTGATTGATGATAATGAAGTAAAAGATAAAACCATCAACAAAATGTTTTTTAAAGAGAATGACCTATGTACTGGAAAAGAACATATGTATGCCCACTAGGGAGTTGATGTCTAATGTAAATAAATAAATAATGAGAACACTTAACTGTCCTTAATAAGTTTGAGACATCCAATTCAGATGAAATATATTATGTTACCAAAAGAACTGAATAATATGATTACTAACTCTAAATGATCATGTTGAATGGGGAAAGATTATATAGGTTCTAGAAAAGAGTAAATGTTTTCATAAATATTTTTAAAGAGACAATAATTTAATCATTATGACAATTATCTTGACTTCCACTTCCAACACAATTTAAACTTTATTAATAAAAGGATGTTTAATGAACATTTAGAAATGGAAACAGCGATTATAAACAGATAGTAAGGCTTCAATAAAAATAGATTATACAAGAATAAATGTAATTCTCTTTTTAGTAAGGCAACTAAACTGGTAGAGCTAGTAAATGATTTGTATTGTTTATATCTGTGTATGGGTTATAACCATTTAAGGTAAGAATACTCCTAAAGGTTTATCAATAGGTGGCTAGCAGGGAGATAACTCTAGTCTTTTTCTGACCAGCCTTCTCTAATGGAGACTGATTATTGCTGGAGAGCAAGGAGAAGATTAGGGTCAGAAGGTGACTTGTTCTGTTCTTCTAACAGAAAGAGTATTATGTTACAAACACACACACACACACACACACACACACACGCACACACACGCACGCACACACACAATCATATTCACTGCCTTAAATATTGTTAAGTCAGTTAGGTGTAGCAGTTGATAGAGTACTGGGCCTGCAGCTGAGAATTTAGATTTTGCTTCAGACACTTATTGTGTGAACCTGGGCAGGTCACTTAACCCTGTTTGCCTCAGTATTTTCATATGTAAAATGAGCTGGAGAAGAAAAAAAAGCAAACCACTTCATTACCTTTGCCAAGAAAAACCCAAATGGGATCATGAAGTGTTGGAAATAACTAAAAACAGCTGAACAACAACAACAAATGTTTTGGTTTTGTTTTTTTTTATTCTAAGGAAAACGGTTTTTTTAGGTTCAAGTTGGGTTCCTGATAACTGTCCTTTCTCAGAGAAAGAGGTTCCCAAGCTAGATATCGAAAGGATGGCTCCCTTCCCACCAAATGCCAGTTACAATAAGAATGCACATAGTAAATAGCTAATAAATCCATTTACTAATCAAGAGTAAAAATCAATTAGAGAAGTTGGTTGAAATAAAGTACTATACCAGACAATATCCAGAATAAATGACTTCTCAAACTGAAAGTGAGATACGTTAGCTTATGAGAGAGAGAGAGAGAGAGAGAGAGNAGACATAATTTCCAGAGATAAGAAACCAATAGACCAGCTGCATTCCTCTCAGAATAGACTGTATATAATATTGTCTTCACTTCTAAGTGGCTTATTGTAGGAAGGGTACTGATAAGATGGAAAATGTCCATAGAAAGACAAATGGATGTTGCTTAAACCACTTCTATAATGGTGAGCCAAGAGAGCCCAGTCCTATTTGGAATAGGTTTAATTTATAGGATATCTAATTTTTATTTATTTTTATATACAATATATATAATTTCATCATAATTTATTTATTATTTGTTATTTATTAGTTTTATTATTTTAAATTAAATTAAAATTAAATCAAATATTTATTGTTTATTATATATTATTTTATTTTATATATATGAAAAAATCCTACAAATTAAATATATATATATATAAATATATATAGGAACTCACTATCTCTTGCATCAGTTCATTCATAAGCATTCTATGTACAAAGCAATGTCTAGATTCCAAAAAAACAAATACAAATTAGGACAGTTTCTACCATCCAGGACTCTAAATTCCACTGGGATAATAGAACATGTAGAACAAGACAGCAATGCAAATTCACTTCCTTAGAGTTCAAATGTGGAAAAATCACTTATATTCTTTGGGCATATACGTGGGAGTATTTCTCACCACTTGATCATAACTCATCACATTGGCTGGTTTGGAGATTTGGTCAACTATGGCTATAAGCAACTGGATTACAACTCTAACTAGCAGTACTTACTGACAATAAAATTCTTAGTCCTAGAATTGGTTTACACTTTCAAGTAGAACACACAGGGTTCATCAAGACATAACTTTAGAGATAGAAAGTATCTTAAAGGTCATTGGATCCAATTTTTTATTTTAAACATTGGCAAACTGAAGCCAGGAGAGACTATATGACTTGTCCAGAGCCATACAGCTAGTATCTGAGGCAGACTTTCTATTCTTCTTTACTCCAAACTGCTTCTTGATTTCTATTTTATTTCTAGAATTCCTTAAGGTACAATATTTACTATTGCTAAAGGAGTATGGGTTGAAATAATTCACATCTATCATGATATCTCCTATGTACTTGTAAGTTTCTCAATGAGAGAGAGAGAGAGAGAGAGAGAGAGAGAGAGAGAGAGAGAGAGAGAGAGAGAGAGAGAGAGAGGATTTCTTTTGGAATTTAACAAGAAAGTGCATAAAATTATTTTAAATTTCTCACCTTTATTAACAGAAAAGTTGGTGCCTTGTTAGCCCCTGCTTAATAGCAGGGGATATTTTTAGTTCCTTCTCTATCCCAGGTCCAAACTCTAGCTATGATGATTTATGGACTGCAAGAGGAATCGTACAGTAAGCTTTTCTGATCAGAGAATCCCTTGAGCTTAACATGTAACAGCGGTTGGCTGCACAACCAAAGATATTGATGAATAGTTTTATGACTCATTTGGCCAGATCTATGAAGGCAATTACTTTTTAAGGTGGCATTTCATCGCTGCAGCTTTCGATCCACTGCAGCTGATGCATTGATTGGAGTTAGTCAGGAAAAGCAAAAGGGACTGAGTATCTGAAATTGCTGATACTTGTAACTGGATTTAAGCTTCAGTGTTTCTGGCAATGTGCTTGTGATTACTTTATGTCTGCTTAATTATTCTGTCATTAGATAAGGTTTTGTAATTCTACCTGGAGTATAAGAGAGTCTCTTTACTAAGAGATATATTCCAGTTTTCTGCTTTGAGTCGGCCTTGTCTGTAATTGCTTTCTAATTTTTGATTGAAGAATTTGAACTTTGAATCTATATGCACATTTATGCACCATTTACTCAATTTGGATGATTCAATTAAATTAAAACCTCAAGCTGAAAAGATATATATTAACACACTGATTCTTTTTGGCTAAATACAATAGAGTCATATTTTAATGTCGTTTTGTTGATGCACTGCAGGGCTATGAGAGGGACAATTTACAGCAGGCAAATGATGTGGAATTTTGTACACATGCATAATTACAAAATTAGGTCCAAATAAAATATTATTCCAAAAAATGTATTTTTGCTCGGTTTGCACTCCTTTAACCTCATGCTGATGCATAATTAATAGAGATATGTATTCACTTAACTACCTACTTCTGGAGGCTGCCTGCGGGCATCTTTTCCATCTCATATGCCCAATGCAGTGTGACATCCAATGACATTTCAGCAACAGGAAGGCAGAGTGGTTAATGTTGAGGAGCAGGCTTCTTCACAAAGGAAAAAAAGAAAAGACAAAAAAAAACCACAGTTCATTCTGGTGAGGGAGAGGGCACATCATTAACAGGAATACCATTGGGGTTGAAGGCAAATGAGACCCTGGGAGCTGGAAATCAGGGGTGGTGTGACATCTCGATAACTTTAACGAGTGCTGGTATTGAGCCCAGGAGAGACTGACTGCATTCTGAAATAAGATGACAAGAAGGCCTATCCCCTCAGAGTCATAAATTTAGGAGCTATTTCAGGAATTTGTAAGAATGAAATTTCAAGTCATCCCCTCCCTTATTGTGAGCATTACAAGGACAGTACCCAAGGATAAGGTAAGGAAGCCAATGACTCACCAAACACTGTCACAAAATCAAGGGCAGAGTGAAATAATTGTCTAGTAAATTTGATCAAAGTAGGAAATCATTCTGGAAAATAGTCTCTTACTCCAGGTTCTTCCTTGTGCCTGATGGAAGGTTTTGCGTTAGTATACTTAGATTATAAACTTAACTTACCATTTCCTTTTGGTTATGCCAACATGGGCAGATGGCTCAACTGTTTTGACACCTGTCTATACACTTAGCTGTGAGGATCTGTCAATTGAATTTTTTTTAATTCGCTCTTTCATCTAATATTCAACTGGAGTTGAATGATTCTGTCAAACATTGTTCTTGGTTTTGTCCTCAATCTATTCCTGTACTTTTTTGGGTAGCTGCTTTACTCCTTTAACAAAATATATAGTCAATAAATATTTACGGATTTATTTTTCTTTTCCTTTATTTCTATAACTGATTATTCAATATTTCAATGATATTATTATTTAATCCATGTTATCAGTCCCTCCAATGAAAAAAGACAAAATTGTCTCCTTTATGCTATTATTTTCCATTTTTTTGATAGATGTTTAATTGGGCATTCACCAAATATAATGGAGATTCCCCTCTATATGTCTTTATTATCTACAAATGCCAGTAGTGCATGTATACTTAGAATGGAATCTGCCCATTACTGACTCTCTGTTCTTGTTACATGACAAACCAACATCCTTTTATGGTCATTCATTTGTCTGCTTCTTTCCCTGTTCAATTTTTCACTGGTAATAAGATGCAGCCTATAATACTAATCATGAAGCTCTTCACTGTTGTTTGTGTTAATTTCAACTTTAATCCTTAGAATACTGTGACGTTTCATTGCTTAAACTATGTAGCATCATTGGGAAAACGTATTGTTGACAATAAATAATAATTAATTCAGCGAAAGAGTGAGCGCATTAAAAATATGGTTCAGTCCTAAAAATACCTCAAAAGACTTATAGGAAGAGATGAAAAGTGAAGTGACTAGAACCAGGGAACCATTGTTCACAGTAACTACAATAATGTATGATAATCAACTGTGAATGAAATAACTATTAGTACCCAAGGTAGCTCCAAGGGACACATGATGAAAAAGGCTATACACTTCCATAGAAGGACGTGATGGAAACTGAATGCATATTTAAGCATATTGTTTTTCACATTATTCCCTTCATGAATTTTCCCTATTGTAAGCTATATTTGTGTTCTTTTATAGCATGATAAACCTAGAAATATGTATAATATGATACACATGCTATCTATATATTACCTACTGTTTCAAGAAGGGGGAGAAGTAGGAAGGAAAAAAAAGAACATGGGATTGCAAAATTTAATAAGTTATTATTAAAATTGTATCTACATGTAATATGGAAAAATAGAAAAAATAAATATTTTTCCAAAAATAACCCAACCCACTTTTGTAATTATGGGCATAGTTCATGGACCATCTATATTATCTTTCTAAAATTGATATAAGAGGAACTACACCAATTCTTTATCATTCTAGTAACATCAGCGTCAATATATCACAAAATTTTCATCATTTTTTCTTGTGTAACTAGTTAAAATGAATTATAAGTTTCATTTAATTGGCATTACAATGTTCATAGACTTTTCTAAACAAAAGCATTTTGTCATCCACAAAAGAAGGTGATGCAAAGGCCTCATTATCTGAGGGGAAATGTTTTCCCATTTGGACTCAGAACTGGACTTATTCCATGATGTGTTTAGTGAAACATATATCTTGCTTTATGTTTTGGTTGGCCTAATAAAGAGGATTGTTGAATAAAGTTAACTGCATTGTTACATCTTTATCTTTATTTAAATTTTATTTAGAATATTTTCCCATGGTTACATGATACATCATCCCCCACTTTATCCTCCTCATCCCAAAGACAATAAGCAGTTCCACTGCGTTATACATATATCATTGTTCAAAACATATTTCTATGTTATTCATTTTTGGAGTAGAATGATCTTTTAATATCAAATCACTAATCCGATTGCTATTGCATTACATGATCAAGCATATATTTTTCAAATGCATTTCTGGTTCCACAGTTCTTTCTCTGGATGTGGATAGTGTTCTTTCTCACAAGTTCCTCTGGATTGCCCTGGGTCATTTCATTGCTGCTAGTAGAAAAGTCTATTACATTTGATTATGCCATAATGTATCAGTCTCTGTGTATAATGTTCTCCTGGTTCTGCTCCATTCTTTCTGCATCAGTTCCTGGATATTTTTCCAATTCATATAGAAATACTCCAGTTCATCATTCTTTTAAGCACAATAGTATTCCATCAGATACCAAAATTTCTTTAGCCATTTCCCAATTGAAGGAACCCCCTCATTTTCCAATTTTTTGCCACGACAAAGAGCACAGCAATAAATATTTCTGTACAAGTCTTTTTTTCCTCATTATCTCTTTGGGGTACAAACCCAGGATTGGTATGGCTAGATTAAAGGGCACGGGTTCTTATTTATTTACTTTTTAATTGACAATTTTTATTTAATTAATTAATTTAGAAAATTTTTTCATGGTTACATGATTCATGTTTTTTCTCTACCCCTACCCCTTCCTCCATAGCCAACACACAATTCCACTGGGATTTATGTAAATCATTGATCAAGACCTATTTCCATATTATTGATAATTGCACTAGGGTGATCGCCTAGAGTCTACATCCCCAATCATATCTCCATTGAACCATGTGTCCAAGCAGTTGTTTTTCCTCTGTGTTTCTACTCCCACAGTTCTTCCTCTGAATGTGGATAGCATTCTTTCTCATAAGTCCTTCGTAATTGTCCTGGATCATTGCATTGCTGCTAGTATAGAAGTCAATTACATTTGATTGTACCACAGTGTATCAGGCATTCTTTTAAAACCCTTTGTGCATAGTTCAAAATTGCCCTCCAGACTGGTTGGATCCATTCACACATCCACCAGCAATGTAATAAAGTTCAAACTTTGCGACATCCCTTCCAACATTTATGGCTTTCCTTTGCTGTCATATTGGCCAATCAGCTAGGTGTAAGGTGGTATCTCAGAGTTGTATTAATTTGCAATTCTCTAATCAGGAGATATTTAAAACACTTTTTCATGTGCTCATTGATAGTTTTGATTTCATCATGTGAAAACTGCCTATTCATGTCCCTTGACCATTTTTCGACTGGGGAATAGCTTGATTTTTTTGTAAATTTGACTTAATTGCTTATATATTTTGAAGTTAAACATTTGTCAGAGAGTTTTGTTATAAAAATATTCTCCCAGCTTGTTGCTTTCCTTCTAATTTTGGTTGCATTTGGTTTTATTTGTATAAAACCATTTAAATTTGATATAATGAAAGTCTTTCATTTTACATTTTGCAATATTCTCTATCTCTTGCTTGGTCTTAAATTCCGTCCTTTCCCACAAATCTGACAGGTATACTAATCTATGTTCACCTAATTTTTTATTATTTCGCTCTTTACATATAAGTCATTTACCCATTCTGAATTTTTCTTGGCATAGGGTGTAAGATGTTGATCTAAACCTAATCTCTCCCATACTGTTTTCCAATTTTGCCAGCAGTTTTTTTTAAGTGAGTTCTTGTCCCAAAAGCTGGGGTCTTTGGATTTATCAAACACTAGCTTACTTAAGTCATTTACCTGTAGTCTATTCCATTGATCCACCCTTCTGTCTCTTAGCCAGTACCATGTTGTTTTGATGACCACTGCTTTACAGTACAGTTTAGATATTGTCCTTCTAGGCCCCCATCCTTCACATTTTTTTCATTATTTCCCTTCATATGCTTGATCTTTTGTTCTTCCAGATGAACTTTGTTATAATTTTTTTTCTAATGCTATAAAAAACTTTTTTTTAGTTTGATAGTTATGGCACTGAATAAGTAGATTAATTTGGGTAAGATTATTATTTTTATTTTATTAGCTAATCCTACCGAGGAGAATTAATGTTTTTCCAATTGTTTAGATCTAGTTTTAATTATGTGAAAAGTGTTTTGTAATTGATCTGTGTTTGTTTTGGCAAATAGACCCCTAAATATTTTATAATATAAATTGATTTTAAATGGAGTTTCTCTTTCTAACTCCTTCTGCTAAGTTTTGTTGAAAATATATAGAAATGCTGATGATTTATATGCATTTATTTTGTACCCTTTTAAGTATACCATCATATCATCTGCAAAGAGTGATAGTTTAGTCTCCTCATTGCCTACTTTAATACCTTCAATTTCTTATTCTTCTCTAATTGCTACTGAGTTCCTAGTACAATATTGAATAAGTGGTGATAGTGAGCATACTTGTTTCACTCCTGATGTTATTGGGAAGGCTTCTAACTTGTTGCCATTGCAGATGATACTTGTTAATGGTTTTAAATGTATACTGTTGATTATTTTGAGGAATTGCCCTTCTATTCCTATACTTTCTAATGTTTTCAGTAGGAATAGTTCTTGGATTTTGTCAGAGGCTTTTTCAGCATCTATTGAGATAATCATGTGATTTTTGTTGGTTTGATTATTGGCATGGTCATGTTTGTGGATGGTTTTCCTAATATTAAACCATACTTACTGGTTGCATTCCTGGTATAAATCCCACCTGATCATAGTGGATAATCCTCTTGATTTCATGCTGGAATCTTTTTTTAGTAGTCTATTTAAAGATTTTTGCGTCTATATTCATTAAGGAGATTGGACTGTAGTTTACTTTCTCAGTTTTTGTTCTGCCTGGCTTTGGAATAAATACCATATTTGTGTCATAAAAGGAATTTGGTAAAACTCTTTCTTTGCTCATTTTATCAAATAATTTGTATAGTATTGGGATTAGTTATTCTTCAAATGTTTGATAGAATTTATTTGAGAATACATCTGTCCATGGGGATTTTTTCTTAGGAAGTTCCTTGATAGCTTCTTTAATTTCTTTTTCTGAGATGGGATTGGTTAAGAATTCTATTTTCTCTTTTGTTAATCAAAGCAATTTATATTTTTGTAAATATTCACCCATTTCACTTAGATTGTCATATTTATTGCTATTTAATTGAGGAAAGTAGTTCTTAATTGCCTTCATTTCCTCTTCATTAGAGGTGAGATTGCCCCTTTCATCTTTGATACTGTTAATTTGATTTTCTTTTTTGTTTGTTTTATTAGATTCACTAGTACTTTATCTATTTTATTTGTTTTTTTCAAAGTACCAGTTCCTAGTCTTATTTGTTATTCAATAGTTCTTTTATTTTCAGTTTGATTAATTTCTCCTTTAATTTTGAAGCTTTCCAATTTAGTTTTTATCTGGGGATTTTTAATTTGTTCTTTTTCTATTTTTTAAGTTGCAAGCCCAATTAATTGATCTCCACCCTCTCTCTTTTCTTGGTATAGGCATTCAGCTATATAAATTTTCCCCTGAGTACTGCTTTGGCTATATCCCATAGGTTATATCCCATGGGTATGATGTCTCCTCATTGTCATTCTCTTTAATGAATTCTGTAATATTTTCTATGATTTCTTCTTTGACTCATGTGTTTTGAAGAATTATATTATTTAGTTTCCAATTAATTTTAAATTTGTCTTTACATGGACCCTTGTTAATTATAATTTTTACTGCATTGTGATCTTAAAAAGTAGCATTTATTATTTCTGCTTTTCTACATTTGTTTGCAATATTTCTGTGCCCTAGTACATGGTCAATCTTTGTATATGTACCATGTATTGCTGAGAAGGTATATTCTTTTTTATCCATGTTCAATTTTCTCCAGATATAAATTAACTCTGATTTTATAGCATTTCATTTACTTCCCTTCTTTCTAATTTTTTTGGTTCAATTTATCTAGTTCTGAAAGGGGAAGATTAAGATCTCCCACTAGTATGGTCCATTTTTTGGTCTCAAGGTGTTATTGATTCAATCATGCACACCCCTGATTGCCTAGTCCTGGAGCTCCACTCTTAGTTTTGGGTAAAAAGTCCCTGGGGAGGCTCCCCATGAGAACTGTGTCCTCACCCCAAACCATGGATTATGTCCTCACCCAAAATAAACAAGTGATAAATCATATATTTTCATCTGGATTCCTATTCCAGCAGTTCTTTCTCAGGAGGTGGATAGCATTCTTTTTCATAAGTCCCTCTGAATTGTCCCAAATCATTGTATTGATATTAGTGACAAACTCTATAACATTTGATTATTCCACAATATAGCAACTACTGTATAAAATGATCTCCTTGCTCTGCTTATTTCACTCTGCATCAATTCACTTAGGTCTTTCCATTTCTTTCTGAAATCATTCTGCTCATCATTCTTTATGGCACAATGGTATTCCATCACCATCATATAGCACAATTTGTTCAGTCATTCCCCTTTGAAGGACATCCCTTTAGTTTCTCTTCCATCTTGATTTCCTCTCTTAATCCTCACCTTTCTTCTTTTGTGCTTTCCTTCCACACCAGTGTTTTGCTTTCAATCATTTTCCCATTTCCCAGCCTCATATTATGCCCCTTCCTACCAAAATCCTTCTTACTCCTCTCCTATTTCTTTATACAGTTTTTGAATCACAATCCCACCCATCTTCTCCCTCCCTTATTTTACTACCCTCCCCAAAACCCCATTTCTTTGTCTTCTACTTCTCACTAGGGTAAGATAGGATTCTATATTCCAATGAATCTGGCTATTCTTCCCTCTCTGAGCCAATTCCAAAGAATGCCGCCACCATCATCCTCCTCTGCACTGTATTAGTATTTCCTGCCCCATCTCATGCCTTTTTATGTGATATAGTTTACCCAATTTTATTTCTTTTCCCATTTCTTTTCCTTTATTCCTCTAGATCAGTGGTTCCCCAAAATTTTTGACCTACCACCCCCTTTCCAGAAAAAAATATTACTTAGCCCCCTGGAAATTAATTTTTTTTATTTTAATAGCAATTAATAGGAAATATAAATGCACCTGTGGCCATCACCACCCCCCATGGATTGCTGCAGCACCCACCAGGGTGTGGTAGCTCACACTTTTGGAATCACTGCTCTAGATTTTTAAAAACTGTGATGAGATTAAATCTACCTTGCCCATTCTTAAATCTAATTACCAAAAGTGTAAACAATTCCACTTAACTCTCAAGTAGTGAGGTCTGTGGCCTATATGTGCAAGAATGGGTGACAAATCAGAATTGACTAAATACCCCCTAGGCAGTCCCAAGAAAAGTGTCTTTTGTGATTGGACACATAAACTAAGAGGAAGGCTCAGGAAATGATGAAAGAAATGTCCTGAAAAATTTTCAAGAACATCCAGGGCTCACCCCTTTTGGCTCTTGGCTGCTCACTTCTTCCTGTGGCAGGTGACTAGAAGCTGGAGGAGCTCTGACCCCTTGCTGAGACCTTGGAGTAAGTGAGACTGCTTTTAGTCTCTCCTTTGGAATTACAGGTGGTGAATGTAAAGACTAAATCTTCCTAAGGATCTGCCATGCCCTCCTGAGGTGGGGAGGGGCAGCTTCAACCTGACAGTTTAGGGCTTCCCAGTTCTTATCCAAATCCTAATTACCCCCTCTTGCCTTCCCCTTTCTTTCTTTTATCAATATAAGCTTTATCTTTAATATCTGAGCCTGGGAATTATTTGAGGATACTCACTGCTGCCATTAATCTTGATTCCTGTCAGTTGCCAGCCTAAGAAGTCTGATCCTTCTCAGTCCTTGACATCAAGATATCTAGCTTCTACTCAGTCCTCAATCAGACCTGTGGAGAATATAAGTTAGAGAAAGGAAATATAATTAAAGATTAGCCACTGCTGAATCTTGCTAGGAGACACTCAGCCCTGTCTCCATCTTCAACTGAAATCAACTGCTTGGCGGGAGAGGTTTGAGAGCAAGGAGTACCTAACCCCCTCCCTACTCACTCAAGCCTGTCTGTGTGGGAGGAGAGTGTCTTGCAGACATCTGGCTCAGGCCAAACCATCAGATTCCCAATATTTCTGTTATTACAAACATAACAGTTTAATTATTAGGTCAAACACTAATACTAAATAATCTTCCTCACAACAACTTCTCTAAAGGAACTGTTCTTTCAAAAGAGACTCTGTGACTGAATCCTCTGCTTCATTCACCTCTGGGGCCCTCCAGACCTCTAGACCTCCAGCCTTGAGCTCAGGGCTGAGCCTCCTTTGGTTGAGGACTAATTAGATCTGCCTGGTTAAACTAAGGGGACAGAGCAAATTACTTAGTGTGTTAGATTACTTATCCTATCCTATCCTCTCTCTGATTTTCTTATTTTCTCTTCCTCTTTTCATTTGTAAATAAACTTCCATAAAAGTCATTTTGACTTGAGGTTATTTTTTAATAGCGGATTGATAATTACTCAATTGCCTGGCGACCAAACCTTTTAATATTCACCCAAGCAAAACCCCTTTTTACCACTTACATTACATATCCTAAACAACTTATTACCACATCCTCTGCTTATGTGCATCTCTTCTAATTACTATGATAATGATAAAAAATTTAAGAGTTACAGATATTATCTTTCCATATGAGAAAATAAACAATTTGAACTTATTGAAGCTCTTAAGTATTTTTTCCTTTTACTCATTTTTATGCTATTGAATTTTGTATTTGGATATCAAATTTTGTGTTAAAGTCTCATCTTTTCTTTAGGAATATTTGGAAATCTTCAATTTTATTAAATGATCATATTTTCCCTTGAAAAAATGTAGTCAGTTTTGATAGGTAGGTGACTCTTGGTTGTAAACCCAGTTCCCTTGCCTTCATTAATATATTAAAACCCTTCTGGTCTTTCGATGTGGGAGCTGTCAGATCCTGTGTAATCTTGACTGGGGCTATATATTAGAGTTATTTCTTTCTGGCTGCTTGTTGTCATTTTGAGGTACTTTTTAAAGATTTAAATATAGGTTTGAAGATTGTCAGAGCAGTTTCAGCTTTTGCTGCTACTATGCCACCATCTTGGCTCCAGTCCCCTCACTGACTAACCACTTTTGATTTTTGTATGGTTATTCTTTTCACTTTCATTGTTTTAGTCATGTGTGATTTTGTCTTGGTTCTGACGACTACTTTCTGCATCAATTAATCTTCACATGATGCTCTATTTTCTTCTTATTTGTCATTTCTTAAAGCATAGTACTATTTTTGAAATTTACTTACCAATATTGTTTCACTGTTCCCAAAGAAATGGATATTTCCTTTTCTTCCTAAATAATTTATATTGCAAAAATACTGCTATAAATATTTTAGCATAACTGAAGACATTGTTCTTATCAATGGCTTCTTTGGGGGAAAAATCAAAGTAATAGGAAATGGATATTTTAGTCTCTTCATTTTCATAATTTCTAATTGTAGTCTATAATGTTTGTACTAATTCATAGTTCTACCAAAAAATTAACAGATGGTCTTTCTCCCCCAAAACCCTCTGAAAACTACTATTCCCATATTCCTCATTTTCTTTTTTTCCTTTGTATGGTTATTTTAATACATGCATTTATTTTGGACATTTAATTATTTTAACATTTTTTAAAATTTTCAGTTCCTAATTCTCTCTCTTTTTTTAACCCTTAATTTCTATGTATTGGATCCTTGGTGGAAGAGTGGTATAAGGGTGGGCAATGGGGATCGAGTGACTTGCCCAGCGTCAAACAGCTGGAAAGTGTCTGAGGCCAGATTTGAACCTAGGACCTCCCGTCTCTAGGCCTGACTCTCAATCCACTTAGCTACTTAACTGCCCCCAAGAATTCCTAATTCTCTATCCCTCTCTCCTCAACATTTACTGAACATTAAGCAAAATTATATCAAATTAACTGTATATGTTAAAACATACAAAACATTTAATATAAGCCATATTGGTCTTTCAACAAATTATTTTGGAGAATCATATTTAATTTTGATTAGGTTTTGGTTTGCATCTCCATGTATTCTTACTAATAACTATTTTTATTGCATTATGATCTGATAAGATTGCTTTTTATTTCTGTTTTTTTGCATTTGTTTGCCATGTACCTATGCCCTATTACATGGTCTATCTTTGTGAATGTTCCATGTGTTGCTGAAAAGAAGGTGTATTCCTTTTTGTCCCTATTTATTTTTCTCCATATATCTATTAACTCTAATTTTTCTAGGGTTTCATTCATCTCTCATATCTCTTTCTTAGTTATGTTTTTTGTTTGATTTATCTAGATCTGATAGAGGAAGGTTGAGGTCCCCCACTAGTATGGTTTTGCTATCTATTTCATCCTTCAGCTCCACTACCTTCTCCTTTAGAAATCTGGAAGCTATACCATTTTATGCATACATGTTCAGTACTGATATTTCTTCATTGTTTATACTGCCTTTTATTAGGATGTAGTTACCTTCCCTATCTTTTTTTTAATTTTTAATTTTTAGAAAAATTTTCCATGGTTAAATAATTCATGTTTTTACTTTACCCTTCACCCCCTCCCTCCTCTCAAATCACCCCCCTCCCGCAGCTAACTTCCATTTCCACTAGTTTTAACATGTGTGGTCAGTCAAGACTTATTTACATATTATTGATAGTTACATTGGTGTGGTCTTTTCAGGTCTACATCCCAAATCATGTCCTCATCAACCCAAGTGTTCTAGCAGTTATTTTTCTTCTGTGTTTCCACTCCTGTAGTTCTTCCTCTGAATGTGGGTAGCTTTAATGCCTGCCCTTTGATCCAGCTATACCATTTCTGGGATTGTACCCCAAAGAGTTCATAGATAAACAGACTTGGACAAAAATATTTATAGCTGTGCTCTTCGTGGTGGCAAAAAAACAGGAAAGCGAGGGTATGCCCTTCAATTGGGGAATGGCTGAACAAATTGTGGTATATGCTGGTGATGGAATACTATTGAGCTCAAAGGAATAATAAACTGGAGGAATTCCATGTGAACTGGAAAGACCTCCAGGAACTGATGCAGAGTGAAAGGAGCAGAGCCAGAAGAACATTGTACACAGAGACTGATACACTGTGGTAAAATTGAATGTAATGGACATCTGTAGTAGCAGCAATGCAATGACCCAAGATAATTCTGAGGGATATATGGAAAAGAAAGCTACCCTATTTCTTTTAACCAGATCTATTTTTACTTTGTCTGACAGAGATCATGATGGCAACCCCTGCCTTCTTTTTCTCATTTGAAGCCCAATAGATTGTGTTCCATCCTTTCATTTTTACTCTATGTATGTCTGCCTGTCTCATGTGTATTTCTTGTAAACAACATATGGTAGGATTTTGGTTTCTAACTATTCGCTTCCATTTTATGGGCAAGTTCATCCCATTCACATTCAGAGTTATATTTATCAACTGTGTATTCCCAGACATTTTGAATCTCTCTCCTTGTCCTGTCCTTTCTTCTTTCACTATTTCCTTCTATACCAGTGTTTTGTTTTTAATCAGTTCCCCTAATCCCCTCCCTTATTGTGCTTCCCTTTTTCCCCTCTCCCTTCTTATCCCCCTCTTGTTCTTCTTTAGGATCTTTCTAAGCTACCCCACCCATACCCTCTCCCTTCCTAGTGTAACTTCCCTTTCCACCAGTCTTTTTGTTATCTTTCTACTTCTCTCTAGGGCAGTAATCAATTCTCTGCCCCAGTGAATCTGATTATTCTTCCCTCTTTAAGTTGATTTCAATGCACTTATGAAACAAATATTTCCTCTCTTTAACCTCTTTACCCTGACACTGTATTGTTATTCTTCCTTTTTGGGCCCACACACTTCTTTATGGAATATAAATTTAATCCATTTTGTTTGTTTTCCCATTTTTCTTAATATTACCTTCTTTCCCCCTCTAGTTTTGTATATATTTATACATACATGCATATCTATATATACATATATATATATATATATATATATTTTTTTTTTTGCTTGACATTTCATCATATGCAGTTTGTCACTATTCCCTCTTTGTAAATTTCTTCTAGTTATCCTGTTGGTAATAACAATTTTTAATATTTGAAAATATTGTCTTTTCTTCTTGGGATACAAATTCATTGAACTTATTGGGTCCCTTAAAGAAAATATTTTTCCCCTCCCCCATTCTCTTAATTACCTAATAGTGATGCTCTTGAGTTCTGTGTTTGGGTAGCAAACTCTCTGTTTAAGTCCAGTTTTTTCTTTATGAATGCTTCGAAGTCCTCAATTTTATTGAATGACAATACTTTCCCCTGAAATAATATAGTCAGTTTTCCTGCATAGATGATTCTTAGTTGTAGACCCAGTTTTCATGCTTTCTGGAATATTGTATTCCATGCCTTCTGGTCCTTCATTGTAGATGCAGCCAGATCCTGTGTTATCCTAACTGTAGTTTCTAATATCTGAATGACTTCCTTTTAGCAGCTTGTAACATTTTTGCCTTGGTCTGGTAGTTTTTGAATTTGGCTATAATATTCCTGGAAGTTGTCAGTCTTGGATTAAATTAGGAGGTAATCTGGATTCTTTCAATTTCCACTTTTCCCTCTTGTTCAAGAATGTTAGGGCAGTTGTCTGATAATTTCTTGTAGGATGATGTCTAAACTTTTTCTTTCATCATGATATTCTGGTACACCAGTAATTCTTAAATTGTCTCTTCTAACTCTGTTCTCCAGATCTTTAGGTTGAATCAATGTGATGTTTCATATTCTCCTCAAATTTTTCATTTTTTAAATTTTGTTTAATATATCCTTGCTGCCTTGTGAAGTCATTTGCTTCTAGTTGTTGAGTTCTGGTTTTTTTTTCCTTTTTTTTTAAATCCTTAACTTCTGTGTATTGGCTCCTAGGTGGAAGAGTGGTAAGGGTTGACAATGAAGGTCAAGTGACTTTCCCAGAGTCACACAGCTGGGAAGTGTCTGAGGCCAGATTTGAACCTACAACCTCCCATCTCTAGGCCTGACTCTCAATCCACTGAGCTACCCAGCTTCTCCCTGAGTTTTTTTTTTTGTTTTGTTTTGTTTTTAATTTTTAACCCTTAACTTCTGTGCATTGCCTTATAGGTGGAAGATTGGTAAGGGTAGGCAATGGGGGTCAAGTGACTTGCCCAGGGTCACACAGCTCTGAAGTGTCTGAGGTTGGATTTGAACCTAGGACCTCCTGTCTCTAGGCCTGGCTCTCAATCCACTGAGCTACCCAGCTCCCCCCTCCCTGAGTTGTTTTTTAAAGACTGAATTTCATCCTTGACATTTTGGTCATGCTTCTCCTCCTGTTCTGATTTTTTTTGTAGATCACCTTTTGCCTTTTTTGCTTCATTTTCAAGCTGTCCAATTCTGGCTTTTAAGCCTTTATTTTCTTGTTTTAGTTCCTGTATTTCCTTTTTCAAATTGTCTTCAGCCTCTCTTGCCTCTCTTGATTGCTTTTTGAGTGCCTGAAGTTCTTGAGTTAATTGAATTTTGAGATCTTCCAAAGCCTGTGTCCAATTCACTGGAACTTATTCCTCCTCTTCTATTTCTATTTCATTTGCTCTCTTTTCACTTCTTTGAAAGAAGCTGTCAATTGTCATTTCTTTTCTCTTTTTCTGTTGTTTACTCATATTTTTTACTTTTCTGTTCTGCTAGTTTGAGCAGATGTATTTAATGATCTTTGATGAAAGATCTTCCCTTAGCTGGCAATGGAGATTGGTAGTTACTTTCTCTGCTTTCTGAAGACTTCTTGTCTTTCCAATTTTTGTTAGTTAGCCTGTATTGATTGGATTAATCTTATATTTGTTGAAACAGTGTTATTTGTGGGAAGGTGTATTTATGCCAGTGATCTGTAGCAAGCTGGATTTACTCCCCTCCCGACTGACAGGATTGAGTGAAAGGGAGGGGCACAAACTGGCTCAGTGCTTCTTTACTTCACCCCTCCCAACAAGCACTTAGGAAGCAGTTACAAGATGGAAGCTGGTCTATTATCTTCTGATCTTAGTGAGAAAAACTTGGTGAAGCTGATTTCCAAAGATCCCAAAGATTACTTTATCTAAACTATTCCCCATAGGTTTGAGTCAGGACAAAATAGTAAAAACTTGATGGTCATGAGGCTTTCAGGGACATATGAAGGATCAGGCTTTGGGCCACTTGGCTGGAGAAGTTCAGTTTGAGGTGAGTATATCCCTAAGTAATAGCCAGGCACATGTATCAAAAGATGAAGAGTTTAATGATATGTGGGGAAGGGAAAAAGGGGAGATTTGACAAGTATAAATAGGGTCAGGGGAAGCCCTAAACTGTTGGTTCCAAGCTGCCCCTCACCCACAGAGGGGAAAGGTTTCCTGGTTAGTTATTTAGCCCTTTAACCTAATATATAATCTTCTCCTATTGTCTAAATAACTAATTTGAAGTATTAGTGATGTTGATTGTAGGTCTATTTAGGCAAAAGCAAGGTTGACAGCTCTCAAGAGCCCCAAGATCTGGTATCAGCAGAGTGACCTTCTCACTTCAACCTCCAGCAATCAACTGCTTCTAACTTCCTTAAACTACCCCCTCACCTAGAGTTCTCTAGGGGGGACCCCTGGAATTCTGGGCTGAGGCTTGACAACCTAGCTTGCAGGAATTCCACCCTGCCATTTCAATGTTACATTAGTCTTTACTGCTTAATCTGCCCCGAGGCTAAAACCTCGAGAGGAGGGAAAGCTGCTAATTTTGTATGATACTAACTTTATTTCCATGGTATGTGAATAATTTCAATTTATTGAAATATAATATCTAATCTCTTCCTCAAGTCTCATCAACTAGACTTGCTCAATTCTACTTTTTAAGTAGTTATTTTCTTCAGTGAATTATTGCCTCTTTTACTATTAGACCAATTTTTAGATGCTATTTGCTTTAGTATTTCTTTTACTAAACTATTCATTCTCTACATAATTTTCCACCTTCACTCTTATTTATTTTCCCCTAATTTTCCTCTAACATTCATCTCTTTCTTTAAGTCTTCCAGGATTTATTTTGGGTTTCATTCCAATTAGAATTTTTTTCTCTTTTTCTTGGGTTCATTGAGCATTTTCAAAGTGCTTCATTGAAGCTCTTTTCACTTTGTCTTCTTCTTAGTTTATGCTTTGATATTCTTTGTCACATTATCAGTTTCTTATGCTCAAGTCATTATGTTGTTGTTATTGTAGTCTCATTTTTCTATCCTACTTCTTATATTTGAAGTTTATGTTAAATCTGATTGTTGTTTACCTGGAAGTGGGAAGGCATAAACCCAAGTTTTAAACCTTTTTGGGTTGCTGTTTTCTGAGATACTTCTGAGGTTCTAAAAGTTTTCTGTGTCTTAGAAGTGTTGTCACTGCTCTCTTGGTCTGAGAGATGGTAATTGCATAAGAAGGTCCCCTATTCTTCTCTTTTTTAAAAAATCAATTTTTTCTTACTATTAATTATTTTGCAAATTATGTCATAAAGTTTTGATTACTTATATTTCTTTTGAGAATTATTCAAAATTTTAACTGCTTATCTCTTAGAGCATGGCCTTTGGTTTTATATGTACCTATTAAGTTTTAGTGTATTTTGGATACCAAGCCCTTATTAGAGAAATTAAATACAAATATTATCAATTCTAGCTATTAAATTCCATTCCCATATACTGAAGGGAATTTTTTTAATATAAAGAGAAATATGGTAAAAATATATCTACTCCATAAAGATTCTAGGTGGTCAGTAGAGAAGGATGAAAAAGAACTATAATAAAATGAAATGTTGGGAAATGTACGAGTTTGCCAGTATTTATGTGTCAAGGTCAGAGAATTTAAGGGGCAGTAATCCATCTAATAACAGATATAGGAAATAGTTTAATAAAATTACCTATTTTATAATCCTAAAACTAAAATAACCCAATAGAAGTCACACTCGAAAATCCAAACTAATCTAGTCATATGGAAAATAGAATCATTCAATATGTTGAGTAAGTTAAAATTCAGGAAATTTAAATTATGTGTGTAATGGTGTAACTTCATAAAACATATTTGCTTATTTCTCCTACAAACTATGGTAGCAAAGTATGCATTGGACCTATCCATAATGTGTTTTTCTCAACACTACTCCATTTCAGTAAGTCTCTAAATCACAAAATCTCAGAGTTAGAAAATATTTCAAATTTTCTGGATTATTAGGAAGGCAGCATAGTCTAATAGAAAGAATTCTTTATTTGGAGTCAGATAACCTCTGCCACTTATTACTGTGACTCTGGAAAATTCATTTCACCTCCTGTGCTTTCATCCCCACAACTGTTAAATGATGAACATTCTAAAGGCTCATCTAAGTCTTTGATTGTGTAATCTGGTCTGAACTGGCCCTGAGTGGGAATTTCATCTAAAGTATGATCTACAAATCACTTTTGAAAATCTTAAGAGATAACCCAGTACCTTTTGTGAAAGGCCATTTCACTTTGGGTAATTCTAATTCTTTTAAGTTTTCCTTACTGCAAAAATGAATTTTGTCATGAATTCCATCAATTGTCTCTGTCTCTATCCTCTGTAAAAAAAGGTCAAATCAAAATTTTCTTTCATGGGAGAGCCCTTCATCTGCTTGGAGTCAGCTTTTATGGTTTTCCCTAAATAGATATTATTAATTTGGGTTCCATGATTGATTTCCAATTTGATTTTATATATTTTGCCTCACTAATTTAAAAATATGTTCTGAGATTAGGGTCCATGGGATCTATCATATTTCCAACAGATTCCTCATATGCACAAGTACACATATACAAAAATAATCTATGTTTCTTTGCCTCTAAAATTTTTAAGTTAAGAATGAAAAATTGAATTAAAAATAATTTATTCAACAATTTAATTTTAAAAATTAAAAAAAAACATAAAAAGAACTTTGGTTTTTCAGGTTAAACATGTGTGTGTTTATGTATGTATCAATAAATATATACCTTTTTTCTTTAATAGCTCCTTATTCATCTTAAGTACAAGATCAGAACAATTCAATATCTTGGCTGTTTCCATATAAACCCTGAAGTTTTTTCCAAGTTCTTAATAAGTTGTGCAAAACCACAGTATATTATAATACTCCAGACAAGAACCAATCAAACTATGCAAGATATAATTTATAAAACTGCATAACATAATAACAAAATTCATTTAAACTTACAAAATAATTAGAATATCAAGTAAAATATAAATGCAGTAAGTAAGGATCTCCTTTCTAAAATTCAAACTACATTATAATGCAAAATTCTACAACACCACTTAAAAATAGTTTAAAAATAGAAAGGCACATCAAGGGAACAAATCAAAAAACCAAAAGTAAGAAAAAATAGAACTCAATTACAAAATATTTGATATCCTGCAAAAGATATATTACTTTGTAAAGAATTCCCTATTTGACAAAAACGATGGGAAAACTGGAAAGCAGTTTAGTAAATAGCTTAGACCAATACCTTTGCCATTTTTCATAACAAATTCAAAATAGACACAGAACTTGAACATTAAATAATAAAGTATAAAAATGAGAAGAAAACAGATTGTATACTTCTCACAGCTAAGAATAGGACATATATTCTTGACTAAAGAAGAGATAAAATAACGTAAAATAAAATTAACTCCAGTTACATGAAACTTAAAAACTTTTGCATGAACAAAATTATTCACCCTGGATATGAAAATAAGCAGCTGAATTGGGATTTTTTTGACATTTATTAACATGTATTTTTTAGAAAAGTTAACATGGTTACATGATTCATGCTCTTACTTTCCCCTTCGCACCCCAACCTTTGGCTCCTCCCTCCCATGGCCTCTGTGCATTTCCCCTGGTTTTAACATGTGTCATTGATCAAGATCTATTTCCAAATTGTTGATACTTGCATTAGTGTGATAGTTTCGAGTCTACATCCCCCATCATTGTCCACCTCAACCCATGAGTTCAAGCAGTTGCTTTTCTTATCTGTTTCCACTCCTGCAGATTTTTCCTCTGAATGTGGGTAGCTTTCTTTTCCATAAGTCCGTCAGAATTGTCCTGGGTCATTGCATTTCTGTTAGTACAGAAGTCCATTATATTCATTTTTACCACAGTGTATCAGTCTCTGTATACATTGTTCTTCTGACTCTGCTCCTTTCGCTCTGCATCAGTTCATGGAGGTCTTTCCAGTTCACATGGAATTCCTCCAGTTTATTACTCCTTTGAGCTCAATAGTATTCCATCACCAGCATATGCTACCATTTGTTGAGCCATTCCCCAATTGAAGAACATACCCTCATTTTCCAGTTTTTTCTGCCACCACAAAAAACGCGGCTATAAATATTTTCATATAAGTCTGTTTATCTATGATCTCTTTGGGGTATAAACCCAACAGTGGTATGGCTGGATCAAAGGGCAGGCATTCTTTTATAGCCCTTTGAGCATAGTTCAAAATTCCCTGCCAGAATGGTTGGATCAGTTCACAACTCCACCAGCAATGAATTAATATCCCAATTTTTCCACATCCTCTCCAACATTCATTATTCTCCCCTTCTACCATTTTAGCCAATCTGTTAGCTGTGAGGCGATACCTCAGAGTTGTTTTGATTTGCATTTCTCTAATTATTAGAGATTTAGAACACTTTCTCATGTTCTTATTGATAGTTTTGATTTCTTTATCTGAAAATTGCCTATTCATGTCCCTTGCCCATTTATCAATTGGGGAATAGCTTGATTTTTCATACAATTGGTTTAACTCCTTGTATATTTGAGTAATTAGACCCCTGTCAGAGTTTTTTGTTATAAAATTTTTTTCCCAATTTGTTGTTTCCCTTCTCATTTTGGCTACATTGTTTTGGTTTGAACAAAAGCTTTTTAGTTCAATATAATCAAAATCATTTATTTTATATTTTGTAATTTTCTCTAACTCTTGCTGGGTTTTAAAATCTTTCCTTTCCCAGAGATCTGACAAGTATATTATTCTGTATAGTTTCCCTCTTTAAATTCAAGTCATTCACCCATTCTGAATATATCTTGATGTAGGGTGTGAGGTGTTGATCTAACCCTAATTTCTCCTATATTGTTTTCCAAATTTCCCAGCAGTTTTTGTCAAAAAGTGGATTTTTGTCCCCAAAGTTGGGTTCTTTGGGTTTATCATACACTGTCTTACTTATGTCACTTACCCCAAGTCTATTCCACTGATACTCCCTTTTGTCTCTTAGCCAGTACCATGACCACTGCTTTATAGTATAGTTTAATATGTGTTACTGCTAGGCCCCCTTCCTTCACATTTTTTTTCATTATTTCCCTTGATATTCTTGATCTTTTGTTATTCCAAATGAACTTTATTATAGTGTTTCCAAATCTAGGAAAAAAAATTTTTGGTAGTTTGATAGGTATGCTGCTAAATAGATGAAATAATTTGGGTAGAATGGTCATTTTTATTATGTTAGCTCATCCTACCCATGAGCAATCAATGTTTTTCCAATTGTTTAGATCTAGTTTTGTTTGGAAAGTGTTTTGTAGTTGTTTTCATATAATTCCTGTGTTTGTTTTGCTAGATAGATTCCTAAGAATTTTATATTATCTAGGGTGATTTTAAATTGTGTTTATCTTTCTACTTCTTGCTGTGGTGATGTGTTGGAAATATATAGAAATGGTGATGGTTTATGTGCATTTATTTTGTATCCTGCAACTTTGCTAAAGTTGTTGATTATTTCTACAAGCTTCTTAGTTGATTCTTTAGGATTTTTTAAGTAGACCATCATATCATCTACAAAGAGTGATAACTTAGTCTCCTCATTGCCTATTTTGATACCTTCAATTTCTTTTTCTTCTCTAATTGCAACTGCTAGTGTTTCTCATAAAATGTTAAACAATAGAGGTGACAATGGGCATCCTTGTTTCACTCCTGATCTTATTGGGAAGGCTTCCAATTTATTCCCATTGCATATGATGCTTGTTAATGGTTTTATGTATATACTGTTTATTATTTTTAGGAAAGGTCCTTCTATTCCTATACTTTCCAGGGCTTTCAATAGGAGTGGGTGCCGTATTTTGTCAAAGGCTTTTTTAGCATCTATTGAGATAATCATGTGGTTTTTGTTTGTTAGATTGTTGATATGGTCAGTTATGTGGATGGTTTTCCTAATGTTGAACCATGCTTGAATTCCTGGTATGAATCTCACCTGATCATGGTGGATGATCCTCTTGATCACTTGCTGGTGTCTCTTTGCTAGCATTCTATTTAAGATTTTTGCATCTATGTTCATTAGGGAGATTGGCTTGTGGTTTCTTTCTCTGTTTTTGATCTCCCTGGCTTTGGAATCAGTACCATATTTGTGTCAAAAAAGGAATTTGGTAGGACTCCTTCTTTGCTTATTATAGCAAATACTTGTATAGTATTGGTATCAATTGCTATTTGAATGTCTGATAGAATTCACTTGTGAATCCATCAGACCCTGGGAATTTTTTCTGAGGGAGTTCTTTGATGGCTTGTTCAATTTCATATTCTTATATGTGATTATTTAGGTATTCTATTTCTTCTGCTGTTAATCTAGGCAATTTATATTTTTGTAAATATTCATCCATCTCACCTAGATTGCTATATTTTTTGCCATATAGTTGGACAAAATAATTTTGCCTTAATTTCCCCTTCATTAGAGGTGAGGTCTCCTTTTCATCTTTCATACTATCATTTTGGTTTTCTTCTTTCCTTTTTTTTATTAGATTGACCAGTACGTTGTCTATTTTATCTGTTTTTTCAAAATACTAGCTTCTAGTCTTATTTATTAATTCAAGAGTTCTTTTACTTTTTATTTTATTAATTTCTCCCTTGATTTTTAGTATTTCTAATTTAGTTTTCATCTGAGGATTTTTAATTTGCTTGCTTTCTAATTTTTTAAGTTGAATGCCCAATTCATTAATCTCTGCCCTCCCTAATTTGTTAATATATGCACTCAATGATATAAATTTTCCCCTGAGTACTGCCTTGGCTGCATCCCACAGAGTTTGGTAAGATGTTTCATCATTGTCATTCTCTTCAATGAAATTGTTGATTGTTTCTTTGATTTCTTCTTTGACTAGCTGGTTTTGGAGAATCATATTATTTATTTTCCAATTAGTTTTTTATCTGCCTGTCCATGTGTTCTTCTTCCCTCCCTTTCTTGACCTCCCCACTCCTCTGATCCCCTTGGTTTATCCCTTCTAACTTTCTCAGTAGGGTTATATAGTTTTATATCCCAATGGATATAGGGTTAATTACACTGAGAGTAAGGTTTAAATATTACCTCTTAATGTTCTCTTCCTCTCCTTCTTATAATCGTATTCATCCCTTCCCCTTCCCATGCCCTATTTGTGTGTAATAAAATACCCTGTTTTTCGTATTCATTCAAGTTTTTTTGGTGTCCTCTACTATTCACCCCTCTCTTTCCCACCCTCCATATCATCTTAGACCATTTAGTATTCCAACCTCTCCCTATGAATAATTCTTCTAATTACTATGATAGTGAATACTATAATAATGACCAGAGTTCACTACAGAGAATTATACATAACATTTATCCACGTAGGAATACAAATAATTAGATCTTATTGAAGCCCTTAAAGAGGCAAATTTAAAAAATATGAGTTTTCTTATTTTCCCTTCTGTTTCTTATTTCCTTTTCATGTTTCTCTTGATATTTGTGGTTGGATATTGAACTTTCCATTTAGTCCTCGTCTTTTTGTGCATATACTTAGAAATCTTCTATGTTGTTGAATGCCGAAACTTTACCCTGGAAGTATATAGTCAGTTTTGATGGGTAGGTGATCCTTGGTTGTATACCCAGTTCTCTTGCCTTTCTGAATATCATATTCTAAGCTTGCAGTCTATTTTATTTTAATAAAATTGAAGATTTCCAATGATTCCTGAAGAAATGATCAGACTTAAATTGAAAATTTGAGGTCCATATAAAACATTCAAGAAAAACATTTAAAGGTAAATAAAAAAGAGAAATAACTTAAAGGACTCAATAAGGTTGAGTTGTTTATATTTCCACATGGGAAGATGATATTTGTAATTCTTAAAATTTTTGTAATTGTCATAGTATTTATAAGAAGTATTCATAAAGTGAGCATGTAGTAGAAAACAGTTTAGGATTATATATTTTAAAATTAGGGATAAATGAGGATTGCACTAAGATAAATTTGGAGAGAGAGTTAAAAATGGGTAAATTATATTACATACAATGGAGGTGAAAATTAAGCTGTGGATAGGCAAAACAAAACTTATTCTCATTGGAATTGGTTCAAAGAGGGAACGATAGTCAGATTCATTGTGATATAGAATACTATATTACTCTCTAGAGAAGTAGAAGGGAAATAAGAAATGTGATGGTGGGGAAGTGAGTGATATGCGAGAAAAGGAAGTTTGAGACTGATTAAACAACCCTAGAAAGAAATAGGAGAAAAATAAGAAGTATAATGTTGGAAAGGAGAATAATAGGAAAGAGGAGGAAGAGAGACAGTGATTATAAGCAAAACAATTGCGTGGAGGGACAGAGTGAAAGATGTAATTGCAAGATTAAAAGGGGGAAATGGCTGGAGGGGAATACACAGATGGTAATCATAACTGTAAAAATCAATGGGATAGGGGGCAGCTGGGTAGCTCAGTGGATTGAGAGCCGGGCCTAGAGACGGGAGGTCCTAGGTTCAGATCCGGCCTCAGACACTTCCCAGCTGTGTGACCCTGGGCAAGTCACTTGACCCCCATTGCCTACCCTTACCAATCTTCCACCTATAAGTCAATACACAGAAGTTAAGGGTTTAAAAAATAAAAAATAAAAAAAAAATCAATGGGATGAATTCACCCATAAAATGAAAAAGGATAGCAGAGAGGATTAAAAACCAGAATCCTACCATAAGTTATTAACAAGAAACACATTTGAGGCGGTATGAAACACAGACAGATTCATAGTAAAAAGCTGGAATAGCATTTATTATGCATCATCTAAAGCAAAAAAAGCAGGAGTAGCAGCCATGATACCATATAAAATTCATCTGGAAGAATAAAAAGTCAAGAATATCAATGGAACTAATGAAAATAATGTGAAGGATGGTGGTCTAGCAGTACAAGATTTTAAACTGTAATATAAATCATTAACCATGAAAATAATCCGGTATTGGCTAAGAAATAGAAGAGTGCATTAATGGAATAGAGTAGGGGTAATTGACTTCAGTAATCTACTTTTTGATAAACCCAACAATCTCAGTCTTTAAAATAAAAATCCACTCTCTGACAAAAATTGCTATGAAAATTGAGAAACAGTATGGCAAAAATTAGGTTTAGATAAAAATTTCACACACTTACCAAGATAAGGTCAAAATGGGTATATAATTTAAACAAAGGGTGATATTATAAGTAAAATAGGGGAACATAGAATAGTTTACCTTTCAGATCTATGGAGAAGGGAAGAATTCTTCTCCACACTAGAGATAGAGAACATTAGAAGATAGAAAATGAATAAATTAAATTATGTTAAATTAAAAGGTTTTTGTACAAACCAAACCAATGCAACCAAGATTAGAAGGGAAACAATAAGCTTAGAAAAAATTATAACAAATTTCTCTGATAAAGGTCTCATTTCTTAAATATGTAAAGAACTAAGTCAAATATAAAAGAATACAAGCCATTCCCTAATTCACAAATTATCAAAAATAGGAATGAGAAAGTTTCAGATGAAGAAATCAGTGCTATCAATAATGTTATGAAAAATGTTCTAATTCCCTCTTGATTAGTGAAATGCAAATTAAAACTCTGAGGTACCAGAAACCTTTCCGATTGGCCAGTATTATAGTAAAGGAAAATGATGAATGTTGGAGGGAATTTTGCAAAATTGGGACACTAATGCATTACTGGTGGAGTGTTGACTTGATCCAACTATTCTGGAGGACAAATTTATTGTGCCCAAAGGACTATAATACAATGAATACACTATGATATAGTAATTCCACTAGTAGGTCTGTATCCCAAAGAGATAAAAGAAATGGGAAATGACCTGATTGTCTGAAAAAAAATTATAGTTGCTCTTTTTGTGGTGGCAAGGAATTGCAAATTGATGGGGTTTCCCTTAATTGGGAAATAGCTGAACAAATTGTGGTATATGATGGGGACTGAATACTACTGTGCTGAAAGTAATTATGAACAGGATGATTTCAGAAAGAACTGGAAAGACCAACATGAACTGATGCAGAATGAAGTAAGCAGCAGGAAAATATGGTACACAGTAACAGCAATGTTATGGAATGATCAAATGTGATAGACTTACTTACTATCAGCAATACAATGATCCAGGACAATTCTGAACAATGTATGAAAAAGAATGTTATCCACCTTCAGAGAAATATCTGTTGGAGTAGGAATACAGATCAAAGCATAATATTTTCCCTTGTTTCTTTGGATATATGTTTTGGGGTTTGGATTTTATAAGATTATTTACTTACAAAAATGAACAATATGTAAATGTTTCATGTGTAAGAAATTAAATTGAGGCACTGGTCTAAATATAAGACAATGTAGTCATGGATTTTAAAATTAATACAGCTCAAGTCAAAATGACTTTATAGCAGCTTTATTTACAAAAAAAAGTGGAAGTAGAGAAATGTGAAAGAGGGTAGAATAAGAAATCTAGCTTATCACTCTAAATCACTCTGGTCCCCAGTTCAACGTTGTTATTTGCTCAGCCAGAGGACTTGGTGGTGAATTAAACAAGGGTTCAACCCTTGCAGCCTCCTCTAAGAAAGAGAGGTCTCTCTGGAATTAATTTCTCCAGAAGCCAGGAAAGGAGGGTCAGCTTTTTTTCACTCACCCAATCTGAATTCCAAAAGGAGAAGATCCAAGAGCAGTCTTACCAGAAGCAGTTCAAGTGCCAGGGTCCTAGGTCCAAGCAAAGCAGAAGACCAAAGTCCAAACGCAAAGTCCTAAAGGAGAAGCTCCTCCACACCCCAGATTCAGGCCGAAGACTTCCTGACTGGAAGTTAAGGCCCTTTCTTTACACCTCTCCCTGTCCCTTCCTCCCTTCCTCCACTTTATGGGGACCAATTGCAGTCTTTAAATTTGCTTAGCACTGCCCAGAGGGCACTGTTTGTACATTCCACCTCTCCTCCTATATGACATAAACTCATCACAAAGGATTCACAAGTTTATAACTGATTGAGATGAAAGGGTAGAGCTCTCTAAGTTGTGTGTGAGCTCCCCCACCTAGAGCCAAGTAGAGGTGTTCAAGCTTTGTGTGCTTAATGCAAAAATAGGCAAGGGGAGAGTCAATCCCATCTTAACCCATGTGATAATACATGTATAGACCAGATTGAATTGCTTGCCAGCTCTTGGTGAGGGGAGGGAGGGAGACAGTTTGCATCCTATGACTTCAGAAAACTTACGTTGAAATTCATCACATGTAATTGTCACATAAATAAAGAACAAGAAAAAGTGATAGAGAGAAGAGACACACAGGTACAAAAACAAGAAGCACATTCCCTTCTGGAGACATAATAATCGTGGACTTCATTCTACTATTATCAGTAACCATTTAAAAATTTACATTTGCCTACCTATTTTGAACCATCTCACTTGCTTGTTACCATATTTAAGCACGTTTAAGTATCTGGAGGGGCTAAGATTTGTGTTGGAATGATTGGCTAAAATTTCTGAATTTCCTTATTCTTCAGGATTAACCTTGTCCAAAATTAGGAATTAGGCAAAATGTATCTTTGTTACTCCCAGATTTTCCTTTTCCATCCAGTGCATTAATCAGAAAAATACTCTATGATTTTTTCTATAATCTCTCTTATTCTTTCCTCCATTCCATGTAAAATCATTTTCTCAGAGTTTAAACATAGTCACAAGAGTATAGTATACTAAAGTTGAAGGGAAATCTCAGGTAATCTTCTTCAGTCCTCTCACAGTACAGATGATGAAAGGAGGCTGAAAGAGGTTACATAAATTTTATCTGAGGTTACTCAGAGAGTTTCAAAGATTTTATCCCAAGTAATCTGAATCCAGCATCACCAATCTTTCCACTGAATCCCCTTTTTTTGAATTGTGTTTTTCCCCCTTTTACTAGGTGTCACTATGGGAAAATATGCCTCTCTGAGCCACTATTTATTCATCTATCAAGTGGGGATAATATTTGTACTAACTATACCCACCTTACAGAACTCCTACATGAATTGTCATTGTGTATATAGTGATCAGATACCTACTTTAGCTAATATATCAATGGAATGCTAGTTCTGGTCATTTTTTCCTTTCTGGTTAGTAAAAAACAACCATTATTATGTCTCCTTAGCTAAGTATGGGGAAGTTGAAAATGAGGCAGTTAATTCTTTGATTATAGCAACACATAAAGAAGAAATCTAATTTTGTGCTGCAATTTCCACTTTTAAAGTGATGATGGTTGAAGAAGTGAAGGAGAAGGAGAAGAAAGAAGGAGAATGATCTATGACTATTTTTCAACTCTGACTTTTTTCTTATTTTTATAGATATTTTATAGATATTTATTTTTATAGATATTTATAGATATTTTATTTCCTCAATGATATGTAAAGACAATTTCCATCATAAATTTTTTGAAATTGTAAAATTCAAATGGTCTCTCCATCCCTTTACTCTACCTTCCCACAGATAGTAAGCAATTTTATCTGTATTATATATGTTTTATGCAAAATATACTTACATTCTGGTCATTGTTGCAAGACAAAACTCAATTAAACCCCAGACTCCCAAATAAAAACACTGATAAACTAAAGTGAAAAATAATATACTTTCATCTACATTTGGATTCAAAAATTTCTTTTCTAGAGATGAATAGCATTCTTTGTTATAAGTCTTTCATATTTGTCCTGGATCATGTTTATTGCTGAGACTAGCTAAGTTAGAAATATCATCTTCCATGTAGAAATATAAAAGTTTCACCTGAATAAATTCCTTAAATTTTCTTTTTCTTGTTTACCTTTTTATGCTTCTCTTAAGTCTTGTATTTGAACATCAAATTTTCTGTTTAGATCTAGTATTTCTCAAATGAGAAAAAGAAGGCAGGAGTGGCAATTATGATTTCTGACAAAGCCAAAGTAAAAATAGACATGATTAAAAGAGACAGGGAAGGTAATTACATCCTGATAAAAGGCAGTAAAGACAATGAGGAAATAATAGTACTCAACATGTATGCACCAAATTGTATAGCATCCAAATTCCTAAAGGAGAAACTGGCAGAGCTCAAGAAGGAAATAGATAGTAAAACCATACTAGTGGGAGATCTAAATATTCCTCTTTCAGATCTAGATAAATCAAACCAAAAAATAAATTAAAAAAAGATAATAGAGGTGAATGAAATCCTAGAAAAATTAGATTTATAGATATGTGGATAAAAATAAATAGGGACAAAAAGGAATACACCTTCTTTACAGCTGCACATGGTACATTCACAAAGATTGACCATGTAATAGGGTATAGAAACATTGTTAACAAATGCAAAAGAGCAGAAATAATGAATGTAACATTCTCATATCATAATGCAATAAAAATAATAATTAGTAACAACACATGGACAGGCCGATCAAAACTAATTGGAAATTGAATAATACAATATTCCAAAACCAGTTAGTTAAAGAAGAAATCATAGAAATAATCAACAATTTCATTGAAGAGAATGAAAATGATGAGATATCCTACCAAACTCTGTGGGATGCAGCTAAGGCAGTACTCAGGGGGAAATATAAATCCTTGAGTGCATGTACTAACAAATTAGAGGGGAAAGATCAATGAACTGGGCATGCAAATTAAAAAACTAGAAATGGAATAAATTAAAAATCCCCAGCTAAAGACAAAATTAGAGATTATAAAAATCAAAGAAGAAAGCAATAAAATTTAAAGTAAAAGAAATATTGAAGTAATAAATAAGACTAGAAGCTGGTATTTTGAAAAAACAAACAAAATTGACAAAGTACTCGTCAATCTAATTTAAAAAATGAAAGAAGAAATTCAAATCATCAGTATCAAAGAGGAAAAGGGAGACCTCACCTCTAATGAAAAGGAAATCAATGCAATTATTAAAAACTATTTTGCCCAATTATATAGCAATAAATGTAGCAATATAGGTGAGATGAATGAATATTTACAAAAATATAAATTGCCTAGATTAACAGTAGAAGACATAGAATACTTAAATAATCCCATATCAGAAAAAGAAAATGAACAAGCCATCAAAGAACTCCGTAAGAAAAAATCCCCCAAACCAGATGGAATCACAAGTGAATTTATATAAAACCTTCAAAGAACAACTAATTCTAATACTATACAAACTATTTGAAATAATAAGCAGAGAAGGAGTTCTACCAAACTCCTTTTATGATACAAATATTATACTGATCCCAAAGCCAGGTAGATCAAAAACAGAAAAAGAAAACTACAGACCAATCCCCTTAATGAACATAGATGCTAAAATCTTAAACAGAATTCTAGCAAAGAGACTCCAGCAAGTGGTCACGAGGGTGATTCATTATAATCAGGTGGGATTTATACCAGGAATGGAAGGATGGTTCAACATCAGGAAAACCATTCACATAATTGACCGTATCAACAATCTAAAAAGCAAAAACCACATGATTATCTCAATAGATGCTGAAAAAGCCTTTGATAAAACACAGCACCCATTCCTATTGAAAACACTAGAAAGTATAGGTATAGAAGGATCTTTCCTAAAAATAATAAACAGTATATATCTCAAACCATCAACAAGCATCATGTACAATGGGGATAAATTAGAACCCTTTCCAATAAGATCAGGCAAGAAAAAAGGATGCCCGCTATCATCTCTATTATTTAACGTTGTATTAGAAACACTAGCAGTAGCAATTACAAAAGAAAAAGAAATTGAAGGTATTAAAATAGGCAGTGAGGAGACTAAGCTATCACTCTTTGCAGATGATATGATGGTGTACTTAAAAAATCCTAGAGAATCAACTGAAAAGCTAGTAGACGTAATCAACTACTTTAGCAAAGTTGCAGGATACAAAATAAATGCACATAAATCATCAGCATTTCTACATATTTCCAACACATCACAACAGCAAGAAGTAGAAAGAGAAACACCATTTAAAATCACTCTAGATAATATAAAATACTTAGGAATCTATCTACCAAAACAAACACAGCAATTATATGAAAACAACTACAAAACAGTTTCCAAACAAATAAAACTAGATCTATACAATTGGAAAGCCATTGATTGCTCATGGGTAGGAGGAGCTAACATAATAAAAATGACCATTCTACCCAAATTAATTTACCTATTTAGAGCTATACCTGTCAAACTACCAAAAAACTTTTTTTCCTGGATTTGGAAAAACTATAACAAAGTTCATTTGGAATAACAAAAGATCAAGAATATCAATGGAAATAATGAAAAAAACATGAAGGAAGGTGGCCTAGCAGTACTAGATATTGAACTATTCTATAAAATAGCAATCATCAAAACATTATGGTACTGGCTAAGAGACAGAAGGGAGGATCAATGGAATAGACCTGGGGTAAGTGATGTTAGCAAGACAGTGTATGATAAACCCAAAGAGCCAAACTTTTGGGACAAAAATGCACTTTTTGACAAAAACTGTTGGGAAAATTGGAAAACAATATGGGAGAGATAAGGTTTAAATCAACCTCTCACACCCTACATGAAGATAAATTCAGAATGGGTGAAAGTCTTGAATATAAAGAAGGAAACTCTAAGTAAATTAAGGGACCACAAAATAGTATACTTGTCAATCTCTGGGAAATGAAAGAATTTAAAACCAAGCAAGAGTTAGAGAAAATTACAAAATGTAAAATAAATAATATTGATTATATTGAATTAAAAATTTTTGTACAAACACAAACAATGCAACCAAAATCAGAAGGGAAACAACAAACTGGGGAAAAAAACTTATGCCAAAGAGGATTGCCCCCAATTGACTTTTTTGTCAATGTACCTAGCAAACATTGGTTTTGCTCTCTCTCTTTTATTTCCTTCTTATATCCAACTATTGTAATTTCCTCTTAAAAAGTGTAATATTGTATGCACCTTTAGCTATAAGACCTTTAGAAGTATAAGTTGGCTTTATTAAATGAATCATTGGGGAAACTAGTCTCCCAAAGAATCTTGGGGGGAGATTGTAAAAAGGAATTCTTTATTCTTTGTCTTTTTTGAGACAATCAATCAAGAAACCCCTACTTAATACTTTGTTAGCCATCAAGTAAGAGAATTCATAAGTCACTTACTTAGAGAGCTCCACCCTTTCAACTCAATCAGACAGAAATTTGTGAATCCTTTGAAAAGAGTTTACACCCTCAGAGGTCAAGAGGTTGATCCCACAGACACTGCACCCTAGGCAGTACTAGTCAATATGGAAGCTGTGATTAGCCCCTGTGAAGAGGGGAAGGGACAGGAAGTGACATGGAAAAAGAACTATAAAAAGTTCAAAACTACATGCCCTCATCACTTCTCCTTTGGACTTCTTCTTTGGAAGATTTCTTTTTTGGCCTTCTCAGAACTTCAGGCTTGGAAAGATTCCTGCATTGGTGGCTCTACAAGGAGACCCTCTCTTCTCATTGGGGCTTAGGTGGGACACTCCCTTCAAAGTAAATTCTGTGGAGAAATTCTTTTCCCTGGATCCTCCATTGGTTTGCTGATGAGTGACTCAGACTTCCACATGGAGACTGGAACTTTGTCGGGGAGCAAGCAGAATTTCTTTGTATCAGCATTTAAGGTAGACTAGGCAACTCCTTACCTATTTCCCTCCTATATTTCACACTTCAACTCTTTCTCTTCATTGTTATAAATAAAAGCTGCTAACAGGTTTTATTTCCTGGCTTAGGGATAATATTTCGAATTCAGCAAACACAACATTGAATTCCTAACTCTCTTCTTATTTAGTCAAAACCCCAATTTAACCCTTAAAGTGCAAAGATTTCAAAATACAAATAAAGCAAATAAAATGGTGCAAGAGAGACAAATGAACAAACTCCTCTTTCCCATGTCAGTTCCTTCACATCTATGATTTCACAGGTGAATGGAATTTCTACATAACATACCACATGCTCAAACAAGGAGAACATTGTACACAGAGACTAATACATTATGGCACAATTGAATGTAATAGACTTTTCTACTAGCAGCAATGCAATGACCCAGAACAATCCAGAGGAACTTATGAGAAAGAATGCTATCCACATCAGAGAAAGGACTGTGGAAACAAAAATGCAGAAGAAAAATATATGATCAATCATATAGTTGCATAGGGTAATGATTAGGGTTTTGATGTTAAAAGATCACTCTATTGAAAATACGAATAACATGGAAATAGGTTTTGAACAATGATACATGTATAACCCAGTGGAACTGCTTTTCAGCTTCAGGAGGGGGAAGAAAGAGTGAAGAGGGAATCATGAATCATGTAACCATGGAAAAATATTGTAAATTAAAAACAGATTTAAACATACCACAAGCCCCAACTAGCTCCAATTTTTCAGTAGGCATTCTGTTGACTGCTATTCTGGATGGTAATTTATTACAGACGTTGTCTCCAAGCAGTAGACACATTCTGGAACCAGGCTGATTGTTGAAATCTTTACAGCTTTTTAGTCCAGAGCTTTCCTTGTGCTCTGATAGTATTGTGATCCATGGACCATCTTTATATCATAAGTAGACTTCAGAGGGTCAGTTAGCTCATAGTGAATAAAATCCTGTGACCTGAATTCAAAATGAGCCTCAGACTTTTACTAATGTCTGTCATTGTGTGACCTTGGTTAAGTCACTTCACCTCATTTGCCTCAGTTTCCTCATCTGTAAAATAAGATGGAGAAGAAAACAGCAAACTAATCTTGTATCTTTGCCAAGAAAACAGCAAGTAGGGTCATAAAGAGGTGGACACAACTGAAATGACTGAACAACAATAATAAGACTTCAGAGAAGGAAAGATTCCTTTCACTTAAAGGGATAGTTTTCCATGATATTCTCACCATTTTCTTTTTGATATTTAAGGGGTTTTCTTCTGAGCTTTCTTACCTTAATGTTCATTGTTCATGCCTTTTTAATTATATTTTTCTTTTCTAATTGTGTTTAGACACATTTTTAAATTATTTTCTTCTGACATTTTTACCTTCATCTTCTCTCCTCCCTCCCTCTCCACTTCCCTTCCTAGTAAAGAAGCCTGGACTTCACACTTACCATTTTTTCCCAAAATGTTGGTTGCCTAATTCTGGAGCTGACTTATCTTTCTTAGACTGTTCTACTATAGTATACTATAATAAGAAAAGAAAATCAAAAGCTTAACCAGAGCTGGCCTTATGTGAAACAGAAAGAACTCTGGAAGTTGATATATATTTCCTAGATCATTTCATCTTAAAATAGCCCCTCTAAGGATTTGACCTTAGAATTTTCCTTTGCCCCCAGTCTTTTGTCTAAAGTTGTTTGTTTTTTAATATAATTGGGAACTTGACCTAGAGTGATCCTGGAAGGGTTCAGGATCCCTGAGATTCATGGTCTCCAAGGCTAATTGTCAGATCATGCTTCAGTTTTGTGACTGCTCTGTAGAAATACCACCATACAAAAATATTTATAGCAGCACGCGTTGTGGTGGCAAAATAATTGGAAAATAAGGAGGTGTCCATCGATTGGAGAGTGGCTGGACAAATTGTGGTATCTGATGGTAATGTAATACTATTGTGCTGAAAGGAATAATGAACTGGAGGATTTCTATATGAACTAGAAAGACCTCCAGGAATTGATACAGAGCAAAAGGAACTGAACCAGGAGAACATTGTACACAGAGACGGATATACTGTGGCATAATTGACTGTAAAGACTTTTCTACTAGCAGCAATGCAATGACCCAGGACAATCCTGAGGAATTTAGGAGAAAGAATACTATCCACATCCAGAGAAAGAACTGTGGGAACAGAAATGAAGAAGAAAAAAATAGGATTGATCATGTAGTTCAATGGGGTTAGGATTGGGGTTTTGATGTTAAAAGATCACTCTATTGCAAGTACGAATAACATGGAAATAAGTTTTGAACAATGATACATGTATAACTAATTGGAATTCCTTGTCATCTGCAGGAGGAGGGAGAGAAGTGGGGATTGCGGGAATCATGAATAATGGTTAATCATGGGAAAATATTCTAAATAATTTTTTTAAAAAGAGAAATACCATCATGACTTATTATTTGCAGTGTTATTGATCTGAAGCTGGAATGCATATTAGAATTTAACTAGTCCAACTTACTTATTTTTAAGTGAAGAATCTGTAGGCCAGTTAGGATAAGTGACTTGCCCATGCACCCAAGAAATAAGTGGCAGAGCTAGCATTCAAATTTAGCCAGTGACTCCAAGTACATTGCTCAAAATTCAGAGGTTTTTATACTGCACCATCCTGCCTGAGCCTCATTGGTTTTTCCATCCTGCCATATAATTCCTAATCAAAACCCTGTCCACACAATTCTACAAGGGCTGAAAAAAACTAATCCAGGAAAAACTGATAATCTGAAACAGTAATGTGCCTTCCTTTGATTTGTATGTATCTGATTATGCTTTCTAATCGACTTCTGTATTGTATATTTATCCATTGTTTCCTGCTCATGAACTTATCATGCAGCTTTTCAATGAAAAGGGGGGGAAAGGTTCATTGTAAGCTGAAGCTAAAAGTGTTTGATAAAGGGACTACTTTGTCCTTTTCCCTATTGGATTTTGATTTGAGTTAACAAAAAGCCACAACTGAAGTATTTGGTCATACATCAAAGAGTTTAGATCTAATAGGCCTTTGAACAGATAGTGTAAATATGTGGGAATTGTGTTTTAAATAACTAATGTTTCTCTAGAACAAAAATGGTCTTTTATAGCTAAGGACAGTGTTTAAATTTTAAACTGTTTTTAAATAAGTATTTCAACTTCAATCACTTTTTCTCTATACCCCAGTTACACTGTAAGGATGTATATTCATGGATGTAAGTATGTACCTTGTATAACATACACCAGGACCAGAAATCCAGTGACTGACTTATCTTCATGTGCATTTGCCTTGTGAGTTGCCATTGACAATATCCTCAGCATTTAATCCTGAGCCCTGAATTTATTGAATGCCCAGGAAATATAATAGGATTTAAAACCAGTAGTGCTAGTTCCAGTTCCTTATTTGCTGTGTAATCTGTTGACTATTCACTCAAATGGGGCATGAGAAGTACCCATCAGGTACTTTAATTTTTAATTCTGTTGAAGGATAAGGAAAATTCATGGCATGACATGCGTTAGACTAAGTCAAACCCAAAATACAAAGGTTAGCCTTGATACTTATAATTGTTCCAAAACAAAGAAGATATAGCTGTAACAATGTTAAAATTTACTTAGTGACAAAACAGAGTTTGTCCAGCATCAAAGAGTCTATTCTTAGGGTTTGTCCAGCATTAAATGTGGTAACAATTAGTTTCGTTAGGTGATTGAAAGACTATTCATGACAGAGCCATGTCGACTAGAATATGGTTCTTGTAGGTGTTTTTTTTTTTAACTTACTCAAAGCTCACATGGATGGTCTGAGTTGGCACATAGTTCTAGCCTGTGGTTTTGACAGTAACAGATTGATAGCAACAGAGTTCACCCTGAATGTGTGTATGCAAAGGACAGCTGTTATGCCAAGCTCACAACACATCTTGATTGGATGAGACAAGCTTATCAGCTAGTTTTGAGCCTAGAGCTTTTAGGTCTGGGACTGGGGAATATGATAACTTAGGGAAATGGGAGGCATTAGCAAGGGGTTAATTTTAAGGTCAACAAATCATAGATAAGTCCCTTAGAATCATGTCTTTGTTATTCAAAATAGTGACCATCTTAAAATATTTGTAATTTGTGAATCTGTCAAGTAAATCTTCTCTGATTTCTTCCAAACTATATATATATAGGTATGGGTGTGGGTGTGGGTGTATATACTTATGTATATATGTGTATACATGTATGTGTATATACACATATAAATAATTGCATATACAAATATATGTAATAATATAACATATAAAATAATAGAGAGAAAACTTAGGACCATGGTAGGTCCTTGAGGACCTCTAATGGAGAAATACATTAAAGGGGGCAGCTGTTTAGCTCAGTGGAAGGAGCATCAGGCCTAGAGACAGGAGGTCCTAGGTTCAAATCTGGCTTCAGATACTTTCCAGTTGTGTGACCCTGGGCAAGTCATTTAACCCCCATTGCCTAGCCCTTACCACTCTTCTGCCTTGGAGCCAATACACAGTATTGACTCCAAGATGGAAGGTAAAAAAGAAAGAAATATATTAAAGTCCATCATTCTATCCATTATGCAATATGCAATCTCTCTATTAGAAATTTATGCCATATAGGGGACAAAACCTAACCTGATCCTATAATATTAAAGCCTTGGAGAAAGGCTCATTAAAATTTCCATCTTTTGAACTTCTAGGTTAAGATGGCTGCAAAGTAGAAGCAGGGTGAATTTCTCTCCTAACTGAGCTATATAGTATACCTCCAAAGGTCAGAAAACCGAATCCAGATGAAAGAAGGGACCCCACAGTAGGGCACAGTATCGAAGGTATTTGGGATTTGGGCACTTACACACTATAAGGGGGGGGATAACTCCCATCAAAATGCAAGCTGATCAACCCTCCCACACCCCACCCACATTACCAGAGGTAGAGGCTGCACACCAGAGTTAGAGTGAGTGGGGGTACAAAATCTAGCTTGTTAGCAGCTAACTGGCACCACTAGGAGCTTTCTCCTGAGAGCAGTAGGACCTGAGACCCCAGGAGGCTGAAGAGCATAGATCTTGGACACAAGAGTGGGGCTGAGAAAGGCAGTGGCAGCATGAGACTCAGGGGAAAACCTCAGGTGGAGAAGCAAGCTTGGGCCAATTTCCAGGCTCTGGGAAGCCAGTTAGGACCATGGGGGTTTGACCCTGAAAATAGCTGGACCAGAGACCACAGGAGGCTGGGGAGCTCAGAACTTGGGCTTAGGAGTGAGGCTGAGTGGGGCCTCAGAAAACAAAGGCCTAGGAGAAAGTAGAAGCCAGGAGACTTACAAGGTAGCCTCAGGCAAAAACTGTTCCCTAACTCCATACAAAGAGAGTTGACTTGCCTTATTCAGACTTCTGGCTGAGAAAACATGATGATTCTAAGCAAGGCCCAAGAAATAAACAAGAAGGCAAAGAAAAAGGCTCTAACACTTGATAACTTCTGCACAGAAAAAAAAAAACAACAGAAAACAGAGGAGGACAAACAAGACATCCAAACCTTCCTAAAAAATTGAAAATTGGTCACAAGTTCTTCAAGAGTTCAAATCTGAAATCATGAGAAAGATGGAAGAGATCTGGCAAGAAAAGTTAGAAATAGTTCAAAAAGAAAATAATAGTTTAAAAGCAGAATTTCACAATTGGAAAGTGAGACTCAGAAATCAAATGAAATGACAAGCAAATCGAAGACCAGAAATGACCAGCTGGAAACCTTGAAGAGGCAGATAGACCAGATTGAAAAGGAAAACCAAAAGATTATGGCTGAAAACCAGTTCTTAAGGGCTAGAATTGGGCAAGTAGAAGCCAATGACGTCACAAGACAGCAAGAATTAATAAAGCAAAGTAAAAAGACTGACAAAATAGGAGGAAATATGAAATATCTCAATGAGAAGATAACAGATAAAAAAACAGGTCAAGAAGAGACAACTTGAGAATTATTGGTCTTCTGGAAAAATCAGAGACAAATAGAAATCTAGATATCATACTATAAGAAATTATCCAAGAAAACTGCCCTGATGTCCTTGAACAAGAGGGCAATATAGACATTGAAAGGATCCATACATCACCCTCTAAACTAGACCCTGAAAAGACAACCCCCAGAAATATAATAACCAAATTCAAGGGCTTCCAAGTAAAAGAAAAATATTAAAAGAAGCCAGAAAGAGACAATTCAGATATCAAGGGGCACCAATCAGGATCACACAGGACCTGGCAGCTTCCACAGTAAAAGACCGCAAGGCATAAAATATGATATTATGAAAGGTAAGGGAACTTGGTCTACAATCAAGGATCACCTACCCATAAAACTAAATATATACTTGCAGGGGAAAGTATAGGCATTCAACAAGATAGAAGATTTCCAAGTATTTGCACAGAAAAGACCAGGACTACATGGAAAGTTTGTTATCCAACCACAAAAACCAAGAGAAACATGAAAAGCTAAATAAGAAAGAGAGGGGAAAGAAAGAAAATTCTTACCTTTAATTTACTTTTTTCAAGGGCTTCAATATAATCAAATTATTTGTATTCCTATATAGAGAAACATTATATGTAATTATAAAAAATTGGACTCACTATTATAGTAATTATAAGAATTATTCATAGGGAAGGTTGGAGTACTAAATGGTCTAAGATGATGAGGGGGGATAAAGTGTGTGTGTGGAATAGAAGATGGCACCAAGAGTAACTTAAAGGAATAAGAAAAAGAGGTTAATCTATAGCACACAAAGAGGGCATGGGAAGGGGAGGGGATGAATACTATTATTAGAAGGAGAGGAAGAGAGCTTTAATAGGAAATACTTAAACCTTACTCTAAGCAGAATTAATCCTGAGAGGGAAGAGTAGCTAGATGCATTGGGGTATCAAATTCTATCTAACCCTACTGAGAAAGTCAGAAGGGATATACCAAGTTGAGCAGGGGAGTGGGGAGTTCTTAAAGGGGGAGGAACAGAAAAGGGAGGGAATTCATTAGGCCTTAAAAATAATAAGAGGGGAAGAAAGGGAGTGGAAAATTTAGTAAACCAAAAGAGGGGACAAGGGGGACTGATTTAAAACAAACAAATGGTTTTAAAGGAAATGCCATTAGAAGAAGGGGAAGAACTGGGAAAGGATACCAAAATGTGAGGGAATACACAGCTGAAAATTATAACCCTGAATGTGAATGGGATGAACTCGCTCATAAAACAGAAGCAAATAGCAGAGTGGATTAGAAACCAAAATCCTACCATACGTTGTCTACAAGAAACACACATGAGGAAGGTGGATATATACAGGGTTAAAATCAATGGCTAGAGTGAAATCTTTTGGGCTTCAACTAAGAAAAAGAAGGCAAGAGTGGCAGTCACGATTTCTGATAAAGCCAAAGTAAAAATAGATATGATTAAAAGAGACAGGGAAGGGGGCAGCTGGGTAGCTGAGTGTATTGACAGCCAGGCATAGAGACTGGAAACTATGGGTTCAAATCTGGCCTCAGAAATTTCCCAGCTCTGTGACCCTGGGCAGTTCACTTGAACCTCATTGTCCACCCTTAATACTCGTCGGCCTTGGAGCCAATACTCAGTATTGACTCCAAGATAGAAGGTAAGTTTTCAAAAAAAAAAGATAGGCTGCATCCCATAAGTTTGGGTAAAATGTCTCATCATTTTAATTGTCTTCAATGAAATTATTAATTGTTTCTGTGATTTGTTCTTTTACTAAATTATTTTGGAGAATCATATTATTTAATTTCCAATTAGTTTTTGGTTTGCCTCTCCATGTATTCTTACTAATAACCATTTTTATTGTATCACATGTGATCTGAGAAGGTTACATTTATTATTTCTGCTTTTTTGCATTTGTTTGTCATGTTTCTGTGCCCTATTACATAGTCTATCTTTGTGAATGCTCCATGTGCTTCTGAAAAGAAGGTGTATTCCTTTTTGTCTCTATTTATTTTTCTCCAAATTATCTATTAACTCAAATATTTCTAGGGTTTCATTCACATCTTATTTCTTTTTTATTTATTTTTCGGTTTGACATCTAGATCTGATAGGGGAAGGTTCAGGTCCCCCACTAGTATGGTTTTGCTATCTATTTCATCCTTGAGCTCCAATAGCTTCTCCTTTAGAAATTTGGAAGCTATTCCGTTTCGTGCATACATATTGAGTACTGATATTTCTTCATTGTTTATACTGCCTTTTATTAGGATGTAGTAACCTTCCCTATCTCCTTTAACCTTATCTATTTTTACTTTGGCTCTGTCAGAGATCATGATAGCCACCCCTGCCTTCTTTTTCTCATTCAAAGGCCAAAAGATTTTGCTCCATCCTCTGATTTTCATTCTATGTGTGTCTGTCTGATGTGTGTTTCTTGTAAACAACATATGGTTGGGTTTTGGTTTCTAATCCACTCTGCTATTTGCTTCTGTTTTATGGGTGAGCTCATCCCATTCACATTCAGAGTTATAATTATCAACTCTGCATTCCCAGACATTTTGATTCTCTCTCCTAGTCCTGTCCTTTCTTCTTTCACTGTTTCCTTCTATACCAGTGTTTTGTCTTTAATCAGTTCCTATAATCCCCTCCCTTGTTATATTTCCCTTTATCCCTCCTCCCATCTTATTTCCCTCTTATTGTTCTTTAAAGCCACATGGTGCTCCCCCCACCCAAGCCCTCTCCCTCCCTAGTATTGCTTCCCTCCCTACCAATCCCTTTGTTACCCTTCTACTTCTCTATAGGGCATGAATCAATTTTCTGCCCCTATGGATCTGATTGTTCTTCTCTAAGTTGATTTCAATGCACTTAAGTATTGAATATTCCCTCTCTCTAACCTCTTTACCCTTACAGTATATTGTTATATTTCCCTTTTAATCCCACATATTTCTTTATGGAATATAAATTTATTCCTTTTTGTTTGCTTTTCATTTTTTCTTATTGTTATCTTCTCCCCCACCCCCCAGTTTTGTATATATATTTATATATCTCTTGACATTTCAGCCTATACAGTTTGTCCCAGTTCCCTCTATGTAAACTTCTTCTAGTTACCCTGTTGGTAATAATAATTTTTAATATTTGCAAATATCTTCTTTTCTTCTTGGGATATAAATAGAATGAACTTGTTGTGTCCCTTAAAGAAAAGAATTTTTCTCCTCCCCCCATTCTCTTAATTACCTTATGTTGATTCTCTTGAGTTCTGGCTTTAGGCAGCAAACTCTCAGTTTAAGTCCAGTTTTTTTCTTGATGAATGTTAGGAAGTCCTCAATGTTATCGAATGACCATACTTTCCCCTGCAATAATATAGTTAGTCTTGTTGGACAGTTGATTCTTGGTTGTAGACCCAGTTCTCTTTCTTTCCTGAATATTGTGTTCCATGCCTTCTGGTCCTTCAATGTAGATGCAGCCAGATCCTGTATTATCCTAACTGTGGTTTCCTGATATCCGAATGACTTTTTTTTGGCAGCTTGTAATAATCTTTCCTTGGTCTGGTAGTTTTTGAATTTGGCTATAATATTCCTGAAAGTTGTCAATTGAGGATTAAATGTAGGAGGTGACCTGTGGATCCTGTCAATTTCCACTTTTCCCTCTTGTTCAAGAATTTCTGGGCAATTTTCTCTGATTATTTCTTGTAAAATGCTATCTAAACTTTTTATTTTATCATGATGTTCTGGTAAACCAATAATTCTTAAGTTGTCTCTTCTAGCTCTGTTCTCCACATCTTTGGCTCAATCAATGCGGTGTTTCATATTCTCCTCAAATTTTTCATTTCTTTTATTCTGTTTAATATATTCTTGCTGCCTTGTGAAGTCATTTGCTTCTAGTTGTTGAGTTCTCTGTTTTAAAGACTGAATTTCATCCCTTGCTTTTTGGTGATCCTTCTCTTTCTGGTCTGATTTTCTTTGTAGATCATCTTTTGCCTTCTTTGCTTCATTTTCAAGCTGGTCAATTCTGGATTTTAAGTCTTTATTTTCTTGTTTTAGCTCATGTATTTCCTTTTTCAAATTGTCTTAGCCTCTCTTGATTGTTTTTTTGAGTTCCTGAAGTCCTTGACTTTATTGAGTTTTAAATTTTGAGTTAATTGAATTTTGAGATCTTCCAAAGCCTGTGTCCAGTTCGCTGGAACTACTTCCTATTCTTCTATTTCTGTTTCATTTGCTCCCTTTTCACTTCCTGGAAAGAAGCTGTCAATTGTCATTTCTTTTCTATTTTTCTGTTGTTTACTCATGTTTTTTTCCCTTCCTTGTTCTGCTAGTTTGAGCAGATGTATTTAAGGATCTTTGATGAAAGAACTTCCCCCAGGAGCAAAGCTTTGCAGTTACTTTCTCTGCCCTTGGAAGACTTCTCCAGTCTGTCCAATTGTTGGGATTAATCCTGTATTGATTGGATTAATCTGCCCTGAAACTAAAATCTTAAAACCTTGAGGGGAGGGAAAAACTAACAAACAAACAAACAAAAAAAGGTGGGGTGACAAGAAGGGGCTTTTTCTATGAACTGAGCTCTCCAGCAGTGGGGGCCCCCTGTGCTATCTGCTGTGTTTGATCTCATTTTCTTTTCTCTTGAAGCTCTGAGTTCTCTATCTCAGTATGAGGAAGCCAAGCTGTCTGTGCTCTGGGGTTTGGCTCTCTCTAAGTCACCATCTTCTGGGTGTTTTTGCTGTATTTCTCTGGTTTTCTCCTCCAGTCACCTCTCCAGTGCCTATGTTTGACTCCCTGAGTCCTATGCCAGCAAGGCCCTCTCTCCTGACCAGTGTACCCACCAGCCCTAAGATTTCCCAGCCACTGGAGACTTCACACAGAATATGGGGGAGGAGTCCTGGGATCTTAGTATTCCCCTTCAATGCCCTCAGTCCCTGTAGTTCAAGTATTGAAGCCTTTTTCTTGGCAAACCTCTTTAGTTGTGCTGCAGTAGGGTTTGCCCTGCTCTGTCCTGTTATTAGATTTGGTCCTCTTCCTTCTCAAAGCACATTGTTTTCTATCTTAGTGTGTAAGGGTGCAGAGGTTTTAAGATTCCCTCTGTCTATGCCACCATCTTACTGGAAATCCAAAAAAAGAGAAAGAGAAGGTAATTACATCCTGATAAAAGGCAGTATAGATAATGAGAAAAAAGCAGTACTCAACATGTATGCACCAAATAATATAACATCCAGATTTCTAAAGGAGAAACTGGCAGAGCTCAAGGCGGAAATAGATAGTAAATCTAAACTAGTGGGAGTTCTAAGTATTCTTCTATCAGATCTAGATAAATCAAACGAAAAATAAATAAGAGAGAGATAAGAGAGGTAAATGAAATACTAGAAAAATTAGAGTAAATAGATACGTGGAGAAAAATAAGTAGAGACAAAAAGGAATACACAGGGGGCAGCTGAGTAGCTCAGTGGATTGAGAGTCAGGCCTAGAGACAGGAGGTCCTAGGTTCAAATCCGGCCTCAGACACTTCCCAGCTGTGTGACCCTGGGCAAGTCACTTGACCCCCATTGCCCACCCTTACCACTCTTCCACCTAGGAGCCAATATACAGAAGTTAAGGGTTTAAAAAAACGAATAATAAAAAAAGGAATACACAGTCTTTTCAGTTGCACATGGTACATTCACAAAGATTGACTATGGCATAGAAACATGGCAAAAAATGCAAAAGAACAGAAATAATAAATATAAACTTTTCAGATCATAATGCAATAAAAATAAAAATCAATGAGGGCACATGGGCAGGCAAACCAAAAGCTAATTGGAAATTAAATAATATAGTTCTCCAAAATCAGATAGTTAAAGAAGAAATCATAGAAACAATTAATAATTCCATTGAAGAGAATGACAATGATGAGACATCCTACCAAAATCTGTAGGATGCAGCTAAAGCAGTACTCAGTGGGAAATTTATATCATTGAGTACATGTATTAACAAATTAGAAAGGGCAAAGATTAATGAACTGGGCATGCAAATCAAAAAACTAGAAAGGGAACAAATTAAAAATACCCATTTAAAGACCAAATTAAATATTATAAAAATTAAAGGCGAAATCAATAAAATTGAAAGTAAAGAACTATTGAATTAATAAATAAGACTAGAATCGGTACTTTGAAAAAAACAAACAAAATTGACAAAGTACTGGTCAATCTAATTAAAAAAAGGAAAGAAGAAAATCAAATCAGTATCAAAGAGGAAAAGGGAGACCTCACCTCTAATGAAGAGGAAATCAATGCAATCAATAAAAACTATTTTGCCCAATTATATGGCAATAAATATAGCAATCTAGGTGATATGGATTAATATTTACACAAATGTAAATTGCCTCAATTAAGAGCAGAAGATGGAATTGAACAATCCATCAAAGAATTCCCTAAGAAAAAATCACCAGGGCCTGATGGATTCACAAGTGAATTCTATTAAACCTTCAAAGAAAAACTAATTCCAATACTATACAAAATAAGCAAAGAAGGAGTTCTACCAAACTCCTTTCATGACACAAATATAGTACTGATTCCAAAGCCAGGTAGATCAAAAACAGAAATAAAAGTACAGACAATCTCCTTACTGAATATAGTGCAAAAATCTTAAAACAAAATACCAGTAAAAAGACTCCAGCAAGTGATCCTATGAGGGTGATTCATTTTGAGCAGGTGGGATTTACCACAGGAATGTATGTATGGTTCAACATTAGGAAAACCATCCACATAATTGACCATATCTACACGCAAACCAACAAAAACCACATGATTATCTCAATAGATGCTGAAAAAGCCTTTGACAAAATACAACACCCATTCCTACTGAAAACACTAGAAAGTTTAGGAACAGAAGGGCCTTTCCTAAAAATAATAAATGGTATATATCTAAAAGCATCAACAAACATCATCTGCAATTGCGATAAATTAGAAGTATTCCCAATAAGATCAGGATGAAACAAGGATGGTCATTGTCTCCTCTATTATTTAACATTGTACTAGAAACACTAGCAGTAGCAATTAGAGAAGAAAAAGAAATTGAAGGTATTAAAATACGAAGTGAGGAGACCAATCTATCACTTTTTGTAGATGATATGATGGTCTACTTAAAAAATCCTAAAGAACCAACTAAAAAGTTAGTGGAAATATCAACGACTTTAGCAAAGTTACAGGAATACAAAATAAATGCACATAAATCATCAACATTTCTATATATTTCCAATACATTGCAGAATGAAGAGTTAGAAAGAGAAATTCCACTTAAAATCACCCTAGACAATATAAAATACTTAGGAATCTGTCTCCCAAGACAAACACAGTAATTATGTGAACCCAACTATGAAACCCTTTCCACACAATTAAAACTAGATCTAAACAACTGGAAAAACATTGACTGCTCACGGGTACAATGAGCTAACATAATAAAAATGACCATCCTACCCAAATTAATTTACCTATTTAGTGCTATACCTATCAAACTACCAAAAAACTTTTTTACTGAATTAGGAAAATCTATAATAAAGTTCATTTGGAAGAACAAAAGAACAAGAATATCAAGGGAAATAATGAAAAAAAATATGAAGGAAGGTGGTCTAGCAGTACCAGATCTTAACCTGTACTATAAAGCAGTAGTCATCAAAGCAATATGGTGCTGGCAAAGAGACAGAAGAGAGGATCAGTGGAATAGACTAGGGGTAAGCAACCTCAACAAGACAGTCTATGATAAACCCAAAGAGCTGAACTTTTGGGACAAAAATATACTATTTGACAATAACTGCTGGGAAAATTGGAAAACAACATGGGAGAGATTGGGCCTAGATCAACATCTCACACCCTATAACAGATAAACTTAGAATGGGTGAATTATTTGAATATAAAGAAGGAAATTATAGGTAAATTGGTTGAGCACAGAATAGTGTACTTGCCAGATATATGGGAAGTGAAAGATTTTAAAACCAAGCAAGAGTTAGAAAAATCACAAAATTTAAAATTAATAATTTTGACTACATTAAACTAAAATGTTTTTGTACAGATAAAACCAATCCTACCAAAATTATAAGGGAAACAACAAATTGGGAAAAAATATTTACAACAAAAAACTCAGATAAAGGTCTAATTACTCAAATATACAAGGAGCTAAATCAATTGTACTAAAAAAATCAAGCCATCTCCCATTTGATAAATGGGCAAGGGAAATAAATAGCCAATTTTCAAATAAAGAAATCAAAACTATCAATAAGCACATGAGAAAGTGTTCTAAATCTCTAATAATTAGGGAAATGCAAATCAAAACAACTCTGAGGTATCACCTCACACCTAACCGATTGGCTAAAATGACAACAAAGGAGTATAATAAATATTGGAGGGGATGTGGCAAAATTGGCTTATTAATGCATTGCAGGTGTTGTGAACTGATCCAACTATTCTGGATGGCAGTTTGGAAGTATGCTCAAAGGGCTTTAAAAGACTATCTACCTTTTGATCCAGCCATAGCACTGCTTGGATCCCCAAAGTGATAATAAGGAAAAAGACTTGTACAAAAATATTTATAGGCTCACTCTTTGTGGTGGCAAAAAATTGGAAAATGAGAGAATGTCCTTCAATTAGAGAATGGCTGAACAAATTGTGGTATCTCTTGGTCATGGAATACTATTGTGCTCAAAGGAATAAAAAACTGGAGGAATTCCTTGTGAACTGGAATAACCTCCAGGAATTGATGCAGAGTGAAAGAAGCAGAAACAGGAGATCATTGTAAACAAAGACTGATACACCGTGGTACAATCGAACATAACAGACTTCTCTACTAGCAGCAATTCAAGGATCCAGAGCAATGCTGTGGGACTTATGAGAAAGAAAACTAGCGACATTCAGAGGAAGATCTGTGGGAGGAGAAACACAGAAGAAAAACAACTGCTTAAACACATGGGCTGACGCGGATATTATTGGGGATGTAGACACTAAATGATGACTCTACTCCAACTGTCAATAATGTGGAATTATGTCTTGATCAATGATACATGTAAAACCCAGTGGAATTGTGCATCGGTTAGGAGGGTATGGGGGCGGAATATTCAAAATAAAAAATAAAAAAGTAATTTCTACCTTTTAAGAAGTATCCATTCAATTCATTTTGCCCAACAAAAAAATAATTCAATAAAGGAAAAGTCATTTCAGAAGAACAGGCTTATTTGAAGCAACTGTTCGATTGTCCTGCCAGTTCATTACCAGAGGTTAATCTAGACTTTGTAGACATGGCCAAGAGGTAACCTGCACTCCCATTAGAGATTAGTAAGGTTATGATTTCTGTCTTCCAAAGATATCTGAGTGGGAAACAAAACAAAACACTAAACCTTATATACAGTTCCAAAGGACAAAAAGTGACTAATGAAGGTAGATACTAAAAGGAAGTGAATTTTAGCCCAATATAAATATGATGCAGAAGCGCATGGGTCAGGAAGTCCAGATTCCAGGTGCTAGTCTTTTACTATCTTGCTGTGAAACCTTGAACAAATTGCTTTCTTTCTCTGGATGCATTTTTTTTTCATTTTTTAGAATCAGAAAATGAATACACATTAAACCTGCAAGAAATTGACCTTGAATATCTCTTCCATCTTGATCTTTATCTGAGAAAGAACTTCCAACTATCACAGGTTTCAAAGAAAAGAATGAGTTGCCTTGAAAGATGATGATCTCTTTATCATAAGAAATATCTGGGTGAAGGCTTGATGACTACCATTCAAGAATACTATGGAGGAAATTCCTTATTGAGGTGAAGGAGGGTTGATTAATTGAGCACATGGCCACTGATGACCATTAGAGAGCTTAGATTCCATTCAATTATATTTAATGCCTTCCCCATAGAGAAACACCCAGAAATTTTAAAAGGTTAAAAACCATTCAGTCAAAATTGGGACATTAATGCATTGCTGATGAAGTTGTGAATTGATCCAACCATTCTGGATGGCAATTTGGAATCATGCCCAAAGGGCTTTAAAAGACTATCTGCCTTTTGATCCAGCCATACCACTGCTGGATTTATACCCCAAAGAGATCATAAGGAAAAAGACTTGGACAAAAATATGTATACCTGCTCTCTTTATAGTAGCAAAAAAATTGGAAAATGAGGGCATTCCCTTCTATTGGGGAATGGCTGAACAAATTGTGGTATCTGTTGGTGATGGAATATTATTGTGCTGGAAGGAATAATGAAGTGGAGGAATTCCATATGGTCTGGGAAAAACTGTGGGAATAGAAACATAGAAGAAAAAAACTGCTTAATCACATGTATTGATGGGGATATGATTGGGCATGTAGACTCTAAGCAATCACCCTGATGCAAATATTAACAATATGGAAATAGGTCTTGATCAATGACACATGTAAAACCCAGTGTTTTACTTGTTGGCTACAGAGGGGGCTGAGAGGGGGGAGGAGGGAAAGAATATGATCATGGAATCATGGAAAATATTCTAAATTAATTAATTAAATTAAAATTTTCAAATTTAAAAAATCATTCAGGTCTATATCTTTTGTCCCCTAATCTTATACAAATTGCCACTCATATCATAGAACACTAGAATATAAAAGTGGTAGAGGACAATAGATATTGCCTAGTTTCTTTTAATAGAAAGGGGAACTGAGCTACAAAGAACTTAATCAACTTTTCTTCATCTATGAAGCAGAGTTAAAACGAGAATCTAGATCTCTTGATTAGTTCCACTATGTAATCTGCTTCTTCTCATCTCTAAGTTTAAAAGACTCTTGATATTTTAGAAAATTCCTATACATAGAATCATGGGATTGAAATCTCTTGATTCTGCCTTTGGGAATTTACTGAAAGTTAATATGGTTTTGTCAGCTTGCATAAAATTGTCAAAGAGAGTAAGTTGACATTGCTTTTCCTCCTGGAGTCATTTTGATGTACTGCACTCTTATTTTACATACAGTGACAGAAAAGGTATCAGTTCATTTCAACTGTTATAGTTGGGAAAGTAGTTTTTTTTCCTAGCATCCAATCTCATTTCTTGTGTAATAAGTACTATCTCTGCATGTATTTAATCCTTTCATCCATGCTCCTTGTGGGCTGGGCTGTTACTGATGGTACATGTCCCAGTAGCATTTAATAATGAGGATCATATCTTTTCATTCTGAAACTCAGGTTTGGGCATCTCAATCAGCTATCACATGGTTGGAATTTTGCTAATCTCAGGTGTGCCACATCTTAACTTCCCTCCCCCTCAGAGATACCATTTCTTTGACTGCCTTAGTTGTTTAAGTTGTTTATCATTTCACTCTGTCTTGTTATTAGTCATTTAGAAGTGTAAAATAGTCTGGAAGTGCTAACCGAAGAAATCCTCTACCCCAGCCTTCAGGCAGATTGGTATTGATTCTATTATTAAAGTTATCCAGGGACAGAAACTTCTCTGCCTTCTTCAATGACCTAACCATTCTTCAATTGCCAGATGGAAATGGTTTTGGACACAATGTCAGCACAAATAGTGATCATTGATGTTATCTTCCTCTAACCAGGATAGAACTTAAATTATAGTATGTCAATCACCATAAGAGACCCAACATAAAAGTCAATTAAAGTCTTCAAGAAGAGGTTCCAACAAAATATACATGACAATGGAGTCAACAGCAAAGATAAGTGTAACTCTAATCAAATACCAAATTATGGGTTAAGATTTTGAATTTGGACTCTACTTTAAAGAAAAAATGCCAGAATGGGTGTTAAAAATTCTAAAATTGTGCCCTAGCTCTACTAATTAATGTCTCTATTACATGGAGGAAATTATTCATACATCTTAAACTTTACATGCCTCAATAGTATAAATCAGAGTGCTGTTCAAGATGGGAAGTATCAAGCTCAGCCAATAACATTCCCCAGTAGATAGAAACAAATAGAAATGTGAGAAATATTTAGTAAAATAAACTAAAGTAAAATAAAACACAGTTAATATTAATATGTGGCTTTCTAAGTGAATTTCTGTTGGAAGGGATCCTTATATATGATTTTAGTTGCCCTCATTGAGTTTGATACCACTGGAAATTTCTAGCCAGGATGTTGTAGCCTTGTAAGGTATTTGTTAGTATTGTCTGGAGATGTTTGTATTAGGTTAATATTGCTACTGCATTTTCTAGGGGATGCATGCCATGTTCTTCAAAGACCTTAGGAGTGACACAAGTCAGAGAACTGCAAATTTTAGTATGTTCTGTAACTGAGGGAATGGTTGTACTGCTGCCCTTTTATTCTGAATTTTTTGTCTTTGGAGTAAAGTATGAATCTGAAAAGTAAAACTTCAGGCTTCTCTCTGGATAGAACAATTATTATCCCAAGTCCTAGGCAGCAATCTGAAAGACTCAGCTATAGGGTCCAAAGGTCCGAAGCACCTACCATGCTCATTTAGCCTTGAGTCAAGTCTTAAATCCTGATCCAAAGTCAGAGTAATAGAACTTCAGGCCCACCATTAGTCTGCTCCCTTGTGTTGAATCCTTGATCCCCTTATATTGTCATAGCAACATAGCTGACATTCCATCTCTGCTTTTTTAACTCCTGCTCTTATCAGTTCCCTATATTTGCTTAATTAGTGACTTATTTCTGCTTGAAAAAATAATCCACTATCCTTGGATTATATGACCACTAGTTTATCTAGAATTTTTCATGTAGACTTCTTGGAGTAGTCGTGAGAAAGAGCTGAGCTATACTACATTCTCCTTTTCATTTACTGGTCTTTCTTGGGGCTAGGAAAATGCCAAGGGAAATTATATAAAGAAAGATGAGGTTCAAGGACAGATGTTGCAAAACAGTCATATTTAAATTATGAAAAGCAGATAGATAAATACTATTTAGAGAAGTAGGATGCATACATGAGCACATGTCCATAGACTAAAAGAGAGAAAGAACATTAGAAATTATCATGTCTAGAGACTTCCAGGGAGAAAGCCAAGATGGAGGAGTAGCTAGAATAGCAGTGCCATTTCACCACAAAAATCCTCTCTAACTCTTAAGAGTAAAAAAATATCGCTACAAAATGAATACAGGAATAAAAGAACCAACAAAGAAAGAGAGTGAAACAACATTCAAAAAAAGAAAAAAAAATAACAAAAGGTAGGCAGAGACCATCTAGGGAACAGAGGTGAGAAGGGAAGAGCTAGCAAGAGGCATAGCAGCTAGATAAGAGCAAGTCAAGAACAAATAACAACACCTGCACCCCATATCTATTCTCACAGGTTCCAAAATTTATCTCTGGCTAAGTGAGACCCTGAGATCCTACTGGGGCAAATAGTGATCCAAGCCAATTCACACCCCTTGAAATTTCAAACCTGTGGAGAAGTCTAGAGCCCCAGCCCAGGGCAATCTGGGCTGAAGGGAACTTATCCACGTGGGCCTGGACAGAAGCCAGGAATCCCAGGCTGGGCTTGGAATGAGCACATAATCCACACCTTGGGGTAAGAACACAGCTCTCAGGGGGAGCCTCCCCAGAATCTTTTTGCCCAAAACTAAGGGTAGAGTTCCAGGACAGGGCAATCAAGGGTGTGTCTGACTGAATCAAGAACACTGAGATTTAAAAAAAATGAGCCCAAGCATGGGGCTAGAATTGGATCAGCACCTGACCTGATCAAGTGCAGAGTAAGATCAAAAGCTTATACCCAAGCCTGAGGAAAGTCTTCAAGCTAGCAGCATCTCAAGGATCAAATTAATCAGCATGAGGAGGAGACTTTTAGAGCTCTCAGCCCCCAGACCATCTGTTAAACTAGTAACAACCCAGAAAATAAGTGGAAAATAACATCAAGGAAGGATTGAAATTTAAGAACCCAAATCCCCAGAAAACAGAGCCTAATTATAGATAGGAAAAATGAGCAAACAGCAAACACATCACTTAACTCTAAAGAATTTTTATGGAGACAAAGAGCAAGGTACAGACACAGAAGGGGACAGTGAAAGTAAAGAAAACACAAAGTTGAAAAAAAATGGATTGGACACAGTTTGGAAAAGCTCAAAAAGACTTCATAAAACAATTAAGAGAGGCAGAAGAAAAGTATGGAAGGGAAATGAAAGTGATGCAAGAAGAAAGGAAAGCAAAGCAAGAAGAAATGAAAGTGATGTGAGAATAAATAGGACAATTGAAAAAGGAGAACCAAAAATTGGCAGAGGAAAACAACGTCTTAAAAATCAGAATTGACCATCTAGAACGTAATTGTCATGAGAAATCAATAAACAATGAAGAATCAAAGGAATGAAAAAACAGAGGAAATCATGAAATATATTATTTAAAAAGGAACTGACCTAGAAAATAGATCTAGGAGTGACAATATGAGAATTATTGATCCTTGAACAAGAAAACAAAATTTGAAAGAATTCACAGATCTCCTCCATGAAGAAATCCTCAATTGACAATTTTCAGGAATGTAATAGCCAAATTCAAGAGCCACCAAGGAAAGGAAAAAAATGCTTCAAGCAGTCATAAAGAAACCATTCAAATACCATGGAGCTACAATCAGGATCACTCAGGAGCTAGTGGCTTCTCCAGTAAAGGATAATAAGGCATGGAATATGATATTCAGAAAGGCAACAGATTTGGGTTTACAACCAAGAGTCATCTATCCAGCAAAACTGAATATATTCTTTCATGGGGAAAAACTGTCATTCAATAAGCATTACTGAGAAATAAGCCAGACCTAAACAAACAATTTGAAGGCTATATATGAGACACAAGAGAAGTCCAGAAAGCTAAATAAGAAAGAAAAAATTTAAGGGACTCATTAATGTAAAAATATTTATATATATACATGGAGAGAGGATTTCTGTAATGTCAAAAATTACTCTTAGTAGTAGAGAATATAGAAGGAATTTACTCAGCAAGAGGATGGTGAAATAAACAGATTATGATAATATGATACATATGATGATATGATGTATATGTAAATGTGATTAAATGAAATTATATGTATGTATGATATTATATGTATGCATATGAAAGACATGTAAAAAATCAAGGGCTAAAAGAGAGGGTGGCACTCAGAGAAAAGGGAAGAGAGAGATAGAATGAGGTAAATTATATATCATAAAAAGGAAGGAAAAATCAATACAGAGGGGAGAGGATAAGGGTGGTGATGGGTGATGCTTAAAATTTACTCTCATTGTAACTGATTCATAGAGGGAAAAATGAGTATACTCATTGGGTTATAGAATTATATCTTACCATACAGAGAAGTAGAAGTGGAAGAAGACAAGGGAAGCTGGGGGTAACTGAAGTGATGGAAATTTGAGGGGTGACAAAAAAACAAAATACTGGTAAGGAGGTACAGAGAGAAAGGGAATAGAGCAGTATCTAAAGGATATAATTCTAAAGATGGCAATACATAGTTATTAATCATAACACTTAATGTGAATGGGATAAACTCACCTATTGAACAGAAGCAGATAGCAGAGTGTATTAAAAACCATAAAAAACTACATTTTGTTTACAAGAAACACATTTGAGGAAGGGTGAAACATATAGATTCAAAGTAAAAGGCTGGAATGGAATTTATTATTCATTAACTAAAGTAAAAAAATAAAAAAAAAAACAGGAGTAACAATCATGATGCCAGACAAAGCCAAAGATGAAATTTATCTGATTAAAAGAGATAAGGAGGGGCAGCTGGGTAGCTCAGTGGATTAAGAGTAAGGCCTAGAGATGGGAAGTCTTAGGTTCAAATCCAGACTCAGACACTTCCCAGCTGTGTGACCCTGGGCAAGTCACTTGACCCCAGTTGTCCACCCTTACCACTCTTCCACCTATGAGCCAAATACACAGAAGTTAAGGGTTTAAAAAAATTTTAAAAAGGGATAAGTAAGGAAATGACATTTGCTAAACCATACTATAAACAATGAGGTAATAATCATAACTAAACATTTATGCACCAAATGGTATAGCATTGAGATTTCTAAAGGTAAAATTGAAGAAGTTCAAGGAGGAAATTGTAAAACAATACTAGTGAGAGATCTTAACCTACCCCCTTTGAACCAAAAAAATAAATAATAAAGAAGGGAAGTAAATGAAATGCTAGAAAAATTAGAGTTAATTGATATCTGGAGAAAACTGAACAGGGATAAAAAGAAATATACCTTCTTTGCAGCAATATATGGCACATATACAAAGACTGACCATGCACTAGGGCATAGAAATATTACAAACAAATCCAGAAAAGCAGAAATAATAAATGCCATTTTTTCAGATAACAATGTGGTAAAAATAATTAACAAGGGTCCATGGAAAGGTAAATTTAAAATTAATTGGAAACTAAATAATCTAATTCTTCAAAACTGGTGGGTCAAAGAAAAAAAGCATAGAAACAATTACAGACTTCATTAAAGAGAATGACAATGAGGAGACATCATATCAAAATGTATGGGATGTAGCCAAAGCAGTATTCAGGGAAAAATGTATATTGCTGAGTGCCTGTATCAAGAAAATAGAGAGGAAGGAGATTGATGAATTTGGCTTGCAACTTAAAAAATAAGAAAAAAAACAAATTAAAAATCCTCAGATATCCTCTGACCCTTCTGTCTTGTCTCTCCATCTTCCTGTTCCAAACCATGTGGAGATGAAGAGAGAAGACTCCTGAAAACCACCATACTATTTATTTTCATCAGGACAGCTACATACATGAAGGACTTTTTTTCCTTCTTCTTCTTTACAGGATATTAAAAATAAAAGGCACTTATATTAAAAAAATCCCTACATAAAAACTCAATTGGAAATGCTAAAAATTAAAGGAGAAATTTATCAAATTGGAAGTAAGAGAATTATTGAACATATAAATAAGACTAGGAACTGATACCTTGAAAGAACAAAATGGATAAAGTACTGGTTAACCTAATATTAAAAAAGTGAAAGAAAAAAATCAAATTAAAAGTATCAAAGATGAAAACAGCCATCTTACCTATAAGGAAGAGGAAATTAAGGTAATTATTAAGAACTATTTTTCCCAATTACATGGCAATAAGGAAAAAACAACTGCTTGAATGCATGGGCTGATGGGGACATTAATTGGAGATGAAGAAATTAAAAGATAACTCTACTTCAACTATCAATAATATGGAATTAGGTCTTAAACAATGATACATGTAAAACCCAATGGAATTGTGCGTTGGCTAAGGAGAATTAGTGGGGTTTGGGTAGAGGGAAAGAACATGAAATATAACTATGGGAAAATACTCAAAATTAAAATTAAAATTAAAAAAATTACATGGCAATAAATATGAAAATCTAAGTGAAATGGGTGAATATTTACAAAAATACAAATTGCCTTGATTAACAAAAGAGAAAATTGAATACCTATACAATCCCATTTCAGAAAAAGAAATTGAACAAGCCATCAAGGAACTAAGAAAAAGTTCTCTGGGCCAGATGGATTAACAAGTGAATTCTATCAAAAATTTAGAGAACAAACTTATCCCAATACTATTTAAATTATTTTACAAAATAAGCAAAGAAGCCTTACCAAATACTTTTTATGACATAAATATGATATTGATTCTGAAGTCAGGCAAACCAAAGGTAGAGAAAGAAAATTACAGACCAATCTCCTTAATGAACATAGATGCACAAATATTAAATAAAATACCAACTGAAAGACTTCATAGAAACACAGAAGAAAAACAACTGCTTGATCACATGGGTTGATGGGGATGCGATTGTGGATGTAGACTCTAAGCAATTTCCCTAATGCAATTAATAATATGGAAATAGGTCTTGATCAATGACACATGTAAAACAGAGTGGAATTGCCCATTGGCTATTGGAGGGGGATAGAAGGAAGGGAGAGAAAGAACATGAATCATGTAACCATGCAAAAATATTCTAAATTAATTAATTAGATTCCTTTTTTCAAATTGAAAAAAAAAGACTCCAGCAAGTTATCAGGAGGATTATGATCAGGTGAGATTCATATAAGGAATGCAAGGTTGGCTTAATATTAGGAAAACCATACACATTATTGACCATATCAATAATCCAATCAACAGAAATCATATCATTATCTCAATATATACAGAAAAAGCCTTTAACAAATTGCAACACAATTTCCTTTTGAAAACACTTGAAAGTACAAGAATAGAAGGGTCATTCATCAAAATAATAAACAGTATAAATTTAAAACCATAAGTAAGTATCATCTGCAATGGGGAAAAGTTAGAAACTTTCCCAAAAATTAGAAATGAATCAAGGATGCCCATTATCACCTCTATTATTTAATATTGTTCTAAAAATGATAGCAGTAGCAATTAGAGAAGAAAAAGAAATTTAGGAGATTTAAGCAATCAAGGAGGAAACTAAACTATCACTCATTGCAAACTATATGGTGGTATAGTTAAAGAACCACAGAAAATCATTTAAAAGTCTAGTGGAAATAATTAACAACTACAGTAAAGTTGCAAGGTACAAGATAAACCACATAAGTCAGCATCATTTCTATATATTTCCAACAAAATTCATCAGCAAGAGTTAGAAAGAGAAACTCCATTTAAAAGCACTCTAGACAATATAAAATATTTAGGAATCTCTCTGTCAAGAAAAACACTGGAATTATATGAACACAACTACAAAACATTTTTCACACAATTAAAACTAGATGTAAACAATTGGGAAAACATTAATTGCTCATGGGTAAGATAAGCTAATATAATAAAAAATAATAATCTTACCCAAATTAATCTACTTATTCAGTGCCATACCTATCAAACTACCAAATGCTTTTTTACATCATTAGAAAAAGTAAATTATGACTAAGTTCATCTGGAAGAACAAAAGATCAAACATATCAAGGGAAATAATGGAAAAAAAATTGAAGGTTGGGAATCTAGCAGTACCAGATCTTAAACTGTACTATAAAGCAGTGGTCATCAAAACAATATGGTACTGGCTAAGATACAGGAGGGTAGATCAATGGAATAAATTAGGGATAAATGAGATGGATAAATAAAGGAGATAGAGAACATTGTAAAATGTAAAATAAATGATTATATGAAATTCAAAAGGTTTTGTACAAACAAAACCAGTACAACCAAAATTAGAAGGAAAGCAACAAGTTGGAAGAAAATTTTTATAACAAAACTCTTACAAAGGTTTCCCAAATATGTAAGGAACTAAGTCAAATTTACAAAAAAACCCAGCCATTCTCCAGTTGACAAATGGTCAAGGGACATGAATAGGCAGTTTTCACATGATGAAATTGAAACTCTCAATAAGCACAACATAAATGTTGGAGGGGATGTGGCAAAATTGGGACACTGATACACTACTGCTGCAGTTGTGAATTGGTCCAATCATTCTTGAGGGCAATTTGGAACTATGCCCAAAGGACTTTAAAAGAATGCCTACCCTTTCACCCAGTCATACCACTATTGGGTTTGTACCCCAAAGAGATAATAAGAAAAATGATTTGTACAACATTTTTCATAGCTGCCCTCCTTGTGGTGGCAAAATTTTGGAAAATGAGTGGTGTCCATCAATTGGGGAATGGCTGAATAAATTGTGGTATATGATGGTGATGGAATATTATTGTGCTGAAAGGAATAATGAACTGGAGGAATTCCAACTGAACTTGAAAAGTCTCCTAGAATTGATGCAGAGTGAAAGGAGCAGAACCAGGAGAACATTGTATACAGAGAATGATACACTATGGCACAATCAAATATAATGGACTTTTCTAATAGCTGCAATGCAATGACTCAGGACCATCCAGAGGAACTTATGAGAAAGAATGCTAACCTCATCTAGAGAAAGAACTGTGAGAGCAGAAATGCAGAAGAAAAACATACGATTGATCTCAAATTTTTTTAAACATTTAATTGATCACAAATTTTGATGTGGATATAATTAGGATTTTGATCTTGAAAAATCACTGTACTGCAAATATGAATAACATGGAAATGGGTTTTGAACAATGATACATGTATAACCCAGTGGAACTGCTTGTCAGATTCAGGAGGGGTGAGGAAAGAGTGGGTTGGGGGGGAATCATGAATCATGTAACCATGGGAAAATATTCTAAATAAAAATAATTTTAAAAAGAAATTATCATATCTAACTCACCCTAGACCAGATGAGGAAACAGATTAAAAGACTACCCATGATTACATAATAAGTAGTTTACTAAGTCAAGGTTTGAACTGATATCTGACTCCAATTTCATTGTTCTCTGTCACATCATCTAGTTTCCTAAGGAAGTAATGGTGCCTTTGATGTCTGGTGAGAAGATAGTATCTACTCACAAAAATATTTGCAAAATAGATTGATTAATACAATAAGTAAAACATTTGTCTGTAAAAGGGATCACAACCCTGGTTTTCTTTTACATTACGTCTACTGATTTAATGAAATCTATCTTAGTTGTAAATGAATGCAAATCTGAAATCTCTACAAAATATTGTAAAAATTTTAACATTCCCTATAAACCTATTCCTACTCACCAATGGTACCAAACTACATCTAATGCTCCATGTAAGTAAACTTATTATTATCCTCGAGTCTTCTTGCTCACTTACTTGTTTAATAAAGTCTGTTGATTCTTTCTCTATGATATCTTGTACATATGTCCCTTTCTCCATTTTCTCACTGTCACTACCCTACTATAGTAAGGCCTAGTCTGCCTAAGTTATTTCAACTGTCTCCTAACAGAAACTTTTCCTTCTACTTTCTGCCGTTTTCTATCTGTCCTTCATGTTGATGCTAGAGTAATATTTATTGCATACTCTTCAGCTAAAAATATACAAAAATAAAAATAAAAAATGCAGTTTCTTTTACCTACTGAGAAAAGTCCAAATTTGTTTGCTTGACATTTAAGATCTCCACAATCTGGTGCCATCTTTCCTTTCTCATTTTCCATCAATGCCTTCTGTGCTTCAATCAAAGTGGACATTTCTTTCCCTCATATTGGCATTCATATTTCCCCCCTTTGTGCCAAAGTTCACATTATTCATTATTTTGGGAATGTCTTTCCTCCCACTTTCCAGTCAGCCTAAATTAAATGGAACTTCTTTTATAAATGTTTCCCTTGAGACCTCAGTTCCAAATAATATTTCTAATCTCTAGAATCCTAGATAATTTCAGAATTTCAGAGGGCAATGACATTATCCAACTCATGCCTAACTAAAATTTCTGTCTCCAGCTACTGAAACAAGTAATCATTCAACCATCACTTTAAAATGTTACTTCACAAGTAGAGGCAATATGGCAGAGTATATATGCTGAAAACTAGTACTCCTCCAAGAATCTTCTACAAAAACCTTAAAATAATGCTTCAAAATTAATACTGAAATGGCAGAACCAACAGGGGGATGGAATGATTCAATTTTCCTGCAAGAAACAACTTGGAAGGAAAGCAGATTGTTTGTGTCCCTGAAGTTAAAGAGAAGCACAGTCTACCAAAAAAAAGCCAGATGAAGAGAGAATAACAACCATGCCTGTTTGTGTAGAGAAACCTATCTTATCACTTAGAGGAATAGGATGGTAATAGAAAAGGGCAAGATAAAAAGTATGGTGAAGTCAGGTATGTAGGATTTAACAGCAAAACTCTTGTGAGAAGGTACAGAATGAATGGAGAAAGAATAGGAGAAAAGGAGAAAATAAGATGGAGGAGAAGACACAATTAGTAATCACAACTATAAATGTGAAAGTGATGAACTCACCCATAAAATGGAAGTGAAGAGAGTAGAGAGGATTTAAAACTAGAATACTATGATTTATGTTTTACAAGAAACACATTTGAGGCAGAGAGACATGCAGAATAAAGCTAAGGTCCTGAAGCAAACATATACTTCAGTTGAAGTAAAAAAAAAGCACAATAGAAAATATTATCTTATACAAAACTAAAAAAGAAATAGCTCTAATTTAAAAAGATAAACAAATATATTACATCTTGATAAAAAGTATCATAGAGAATGAAGTAATGTAAACAAATATGTACCAAATGGTATAGTGTACAAATTGTTAAAGAAAAAACTTAAGTGAGTGACAGCAAGAAATAATAAAACTATACCAGTGGGAGACCTCAACTTTTCCCTTTCAGAACTAGATAGACCTAACAAAGAAAAAAATACAGAAGAAAAAAGTTAAGGAGATAAATGTGATTTTAGAAAAGTTAGATGTAATAGTTCTCTGGTGAAAATTGAATGGTAATGGAAAGGAATACACAAGGGGTATTAAGGTAATTTCAGTAGATTGAGAACAAGACCTAGAGTCAGAAGGTCCTGAGATCAAAAGTGACCTCAGATGGTTCCTAGATATGTGACACTAGGCATGTTTTTTAAGCCCCATTGCCTAGTCCTTACTACTCTCCTTCCTTAAAAAAATAATATTCAGGGGATTCTGAGAAAGTGGCAGCTTAGAAGGAGAAAATCTTAAAATCTCTGCACCACTTCCACACCAAGATAGAAAACAATGCACTTCTAGAAGAAAGAGGACCAAATCTAACAATAGGACAGAGGAGGGGGATCCTACTGATGGACAGCTCAACAGGTACACCAAGAAAAAGGCTTAAATTCTTGAACTGTTGGGTCTGAGGGTATAGAAGGGGAATCCTAGGACCCTTGCCCCATGGACTGTGCAGAGTCTCAAGCTGCCCCTTAAATCTCAGGGCAGGCAGGAGCACTGGCCCGGATAGAGGGCCTTGCTGTCTCCAGATTCGGGCAGTTGAACACAGGCACTGGGGAGGTGGCTAGAGGAGAAAGACAGAGGAAACACAGCAAAAATACTCAGAAGATGGCAGCTTAGATGGAACAAAACTTCAGACCAATTGGCTTTACTATACCAAGATAGAAAAAAGAGCACTTTGAGAGGAAAGAAAACCAGGTCTAACAGTAGGACACACCAGGGGGACCCAACTGGTAGATAGCTCAGCGAAAACACTCTATCTTGTCCACCCTTTGCCCCGCCCCTTGCCTTTTTTTTTCTATTAAAGTTTTAGCCTCAGCACACTTTAAGCAATACAGAATAATCCAGGCTTAATCTCATCAACTGGAAGAGGGCAGGGAAGTCTTCAGAGAGCAGGGAAATTCCAACAGCCCTACCTCATAGACTGCAGAGAGCATAACTACAAAACTACATTGCCAGCTGGAGGAAGATCTTTCAACAAAGCTCATTAAATTGATTTGTTTAAAATAGCAGAATAGAAAAGGAAAAAAATGTGAGTAAACAACAGAGAAGGAGAAAGGAAATTACAGTTGACAGCTTCTTTCCAGGAAATGAAAAGAGAGCAAATGAAATAGAAGAGGAGGAAGTTCCAGTGAATTGGACACAGGTTTTGGAAGATCTCAAAATTCAATTAACTCAAGAACTTCAGGAACTTAAAAAGCAATCAAGACATGCTGAAGACAATTTGAAAAAGGACATACATAAACTAAAAAAAGAAAATAAGGTATTAAAAACCAAAATTGACCAGCTTGAAAATGAAGCAAAGAAAACAAAAGATGATCTACAAAGAAAATCAGACTAGAAGGAAAAGGATGACTAAAAAGCCAGGGATGAAATTCAATCTTTAAAAAATAGAACTCCACAACTAGAAGCAAATGACTTCACAAGGCAGCAAGAATATATAAAACAAAATTTAAAAAATGAATACTTTGAGGAGAATATGAAACATCTCATTGATACAACCAAAGTCTGGAAAACTCCAAAAAACAAATTAAGAATTATTGGTCTTCTGGAAAATCATGACAAAAGAAAAAGTTTGTACATCATCTTACAGGAAATTATCCAAGAAAACTGCCCTGATATTCTCAAATAAGAGGGAAAAGTGGAAATTGAAAGAATTCACAGATCACCTCCTACATTTAATCCACAACTGACAATGTCCAGGAATATTATAACTAAATTCAAAAACTACCAGACCAAGGCAAATATATTACAATCTGCTAAGGAAAAGTAATTCAGATACCAGGGAACCACAGTTAGGATACAGGATCTGGCTGCATCTACATTGAAGGATCAGAAGGCATTAAATACAATATTCTGGAAAGCAAGAGAATTGCGTCTACAACCAAAAATCAACTATCCAGCAAAACTGACTATATTTTTGCAAGGGAAAGTATGGTCATTCAATAAAACTAGAGGGGGGGAAGGAGAAAAATGGGAAAACAGACAAAATAGAATAAATGTATTTTCCATGAAGAAGCTCATGGGGTGAATAGGGGAGAAGATCAATAGAAGAGTAAAGATGTTGGAGAGAGGAAATATTTAATACTTAAGTGCATTGAAATTAGCTTAAAGAGGGAAGAATAATCAGATCCATTGGGGCAGAGAATTGATTCACACCCTATAGAGAAGTAGAAGCCTAACAAAGGGACTGGTGGAGAGGGAAGCAACACTAGGGAGGGAGAGGACAGGGAGGGGGTTAGCTTCAAAGACCCCAAAGAAGAATAAGAGGGGAATAATAATGGAGAGAGGAGAAAGAGAAGAACAATAAGGGAGGGGATCAGGGGAACTGATTAAAAACAAAATACTGGTATAGAAGGAAATAGTGAAAAAAAAGGGCAGGACAAGGAGAGAGAATAAAAATGTCTGGGAATACACAGCTGATAAGTATAACTCAAGTTTGTTAATGGAATGAACTCACCCATAAAACAGAATCAAATAATAGAGTGGATTAGAAACCAAAATCCTATCATATGTTGTCTACAAGAAACATACATGAGATAGGCAGACATACAGAGAGTTGAAAAGCTGGACCAAAATCCATTGGATTTCAACTGAGAAAAAGAAAGGCAGAAGTTGCAATCATGATTTCTGACAGAGACAAAGTAAAAATAGATCTGGTTAAAAGAGATAGGGAAGGTAATTACATCCTAATAAAAGGAAGTATAAACAAAGAAGAAATATCAGGACTCAACGTGCATGCACCAAATGGTATAGCATCCCAATTTCTAAAGGAGAAGCTAGTGGAGCTCAAGGATGAAATAGATAGAAAAACTATACTAGTGGGTGACCTCAAACTTCCCCTATCAGATCTAGATAAATCAAATAAAAAATAAATAAGAAAGAGGTAAGAGAGGTGAATGAAATTCCAGAAAAATTAGAGCTAATAGATATATGGAGAAAAATAAATAGGGACAAAAATGAATACACTTTCTTTTCAATAACACATGGAACATTCACAAAGATTGACCATGTACTAGGGCATAGAAACATGGCAAACAAATGCAAGAATCAGAAATAATAAATGCAAACTCCTCAGATATTAATACAGTAAAAAGTTATTAGCAAGGATACATTGAGGCAAACCAAAAATTAATTGGAAATTAAATAATATGATTCTCCATAACAAGTTAAAGAACAAATCATAGTAACAGTTAATTTCACTGAAGACAATGACAATGATGATACATCTTACCCAAACCTATGGGATGAAGCCAAAGCAGTTATAAGGGGGAATTTTATATCATGGAGTGCATATATTAACACATTAGGGAGGGTAGAAGTTAATGAATTGGGCATGCAATTTAAAAAATCTAGATAGCAAACCAATTAAAAATCCTCAGATGAATAGACTTGAGGTAAGTGACATCAGTAAGACAGTCTATGATAAACCCAAAGAGCCCAACTTTGGGGACAAAAATCCACTATTTGACAAAAACTTCTGGGAAAATTTGAAAACAATATAGGAGAGATTAGGTTTTAGGTCAACATCTCACGCCCTACACCAAGATAAATTCAGAGTGAGTGAATGACTGAATATAAAAAAGGAAACTATAAGTAAATTAGGAGAACACAGAATACTATACTTGTCAGATCTCTGGGAAAGGAAATAATTTAAAACCAATCAAGAGTTAGAAAAAATTACAAAATTCAAAATAAATAATTTCAATGACATTAAATTAAAACATTTTTGATAAAAACCATGCAACCAAAATTAGAAGGGAAACAATACACTGGGAAAAAGCTTTATAACAAAAAACAGTGACAAAGGTCTAATTACTCAAATATACAAGGAGCTAAATCAAATGAAAAAAAAATCAAGCTGTTCCCCAATCAATAAATGGGCAAAAGACACGAATAGGCAATTCTCAGATAAAGAAATCAAAAGTATCAATAAGCACATGAGAAAGTGTTCTAGATTTCTAATAATTAGAGAAATGCAAATCAAAAGAACTCTGAGATATCACCTCACACCAGCAGATTGGCTAAACTGACAGCAAAGGAGAGTAATGAATGTTGGAGGGGATGTGGCAAATTTGGGACATTAATGCACTGCTGGTAGAGTTGTGAATTGAACTATGCCCAAAGAGAACTAAAAGAATGCCTGCCCTTTGATCCAGTCATATCATTGCTGGCTTTTTACCCCAAAGAGATCACAAGGAAAAAGACATGTCCAAAAATATGTATTGCCTTGCTCTTTGTGGTGGCAAAAAACTGGAAAGCAAGCATATGCCCTTCAATTGGGGAATGGTTGAACAAATTGTGTTATATGTTGGTTATAGGATACTATTGTGCTCAAAGAAATAATAAATTGGAGAAATTTCATGTGAACTAGAATGACCTCCAGGAATTTATGCAGAGTGAAAGGAACAGAACCAGGAGAACATTGTACACAGAAATGGATACTGCTTTCATTGCATCCCATAGATTTTCATATGATGTCTCCTCATTATCATTCTCTTCAATGACATTAATAAATGTTTCTATGATTTTTTCTTTACCTAACCAATTTTGCAGAATTATATTATTTAATTTTCAATTAATTTTTGATTTGCCTCTCTGTGTATCCTTACTAATTATTATTTCATTACCTTATGATCTGAAAAGGTTGCATTAATTATTCTGCTTTTTTCATGTTTACAATGTTTTTATACCCTAGTACTGTGATAATTAAATTAAATCTACACAATGGTGAGAGCAACTTCCAATTCTGGGAGGTCCTAACCCATGTGTGCTAGAGTGAGTAACCAATCAAAATTGAGGCACCGCCCCCTATACTTTCTATGGGAAAGCGTATATTCTGATTGGACATGTGAATTAGGAGGGAGGAACAGGAAGTGACACATAAGTGACCCTTTTAAAAGGAGAGGGTCCTCAGTTAGCTGAGGGATTGGGTGGAAGACAGCATTGGGAGAGGACCTCTTCTGGTTCATGGAGGAGTGTTGGAATGCTGAGACTCTGGTGGGACCTCTGGCTGCTTCCCTTTGAATTGTCATGTGGGTAAGTTAGGCTGACCCTCTTTCTCTTCCATTGGCGTTTCTGGAGGCTCTAGACTTAAGGAGGCCTCTCTTATTGGAGGAGGCCTTTTGACTAGAAACCTTGTTTAATTAACCTCTGTGTCCCTCTCTTGGGCCTCTAAATTTTTACCTGGTCCAGGCCAGAGTTTCTCTCTCTCAATCTCCCTACCTTCAACCTTCCAAATTGTAAATAAATAAACTCCCATAAATGTCAATTTTGACTTGAGATTATTCCTTAATCGCGGAAATTTCCCCTGGTGACCACCTTTTAATATGTTGAACCCATAAAACCCCTTTTTCCTCCTTACAGTACATTGTCAATAACTGTGGATGTACTATGTGCTGCTGAAAAGAAGGTGCATTCATTTTTGTCCCTATTCATTTTTCTCCACATATCTATTAACTCTAATTTTTCTAAGATTTTGTTCACATTTCTTACCTCTTCCTAATTTATTTTTGGGTTTGATTTATGTAGATCTGATAGAGGAAAGTTCAGGTCCCCCATTAGTGTAGTTTTCCTATGTTTCCTTCTTAAGATCCAATTGTTTTTCCTTTAAAAATCAGGATGCAATATCATTTGGTGCATACATGTTGAGTACTGGTATTTCTTCATTGTCTATACTACCTTTTATCAGGATATAATTACCTTCCCTCTCTTTTAATCAGACCTATTTTTACTTTGGCTTTGTCAGATATCATGATTGTGACTTCTGTCTTCTTTTTCTCAGTTGATGCCCAATAGATTTTGCTCCAGCCTCTGTGTGTCTTTACCCTCTGTGTGTCTACTTGCCTCATGTGTTTTTCTTGTAATCAACATATGGCAGGATTTTGGTTTTGTGTAAGTGGAAAATTTATAGCCTTTAAACTTCATCTCCTTTTTTCTGGGTTAAGATGGCAGCAGAGTAAGAAGCAGTTCTTAACTTCTGACCAAAACACACAAAACTCCTCAAGGGGACATAAAAACAAGTCCAGATGAATGGAGGAACCCCACAACAGGGCACAGC